>NC_137070.1:5423295-5677302 GCF_032717465.1 Coenobita brevimanus | reverse complement strand
TAAGTTGTTGCGTATATATACACAGCAGCCACCTTTGGCTTTGAAATGAGTATAGAGAAAGTAGGAGGATACAGGAAAGGGTTTGCTGTCAGTTTGCCTCAGACAGCTGAGTCTCCAGTTAGGAAAAGAAGGTGAGGTTTAGAGAAGGAGAGGTGGTGCTCAACAGGGCAAAGAAGTTGGAGGAAAGGCCACAGATATGTTGCAGAAATGAAGAAGAAGAGAGAAGAGTGAACCAGTGGTTCCAGGCTACAACTGAGTCGTCATCGGGAGAGAGGAGAGGCTGAAGGTGGAAGCATTTATATTCTCCCCCCTGGGGACTCTGAGGCAATACTTGTTGACGCCATTTTTGAAAATTTTGAAAAGGAAGTGTGGTGTGTGCTATTGCATGTAGTTTGGTGTTGATAGTTGGAGAAACTTGTATTGGAGAGCATGCTGGTCTACTCTCTGTGTTACTGAGACACTGAAAAAGTTCAGCAAAGGGGGATGGTGGGGACCCTGGTCCCGAGGGCTGATGAAACAGGAGCTCCCAGCTCTCCCTGTCATCAACTTTCCATCCACCATAAGAGTACTGCACCAGTAGACTGGAACTGATTTTCTGATCTCTGGTGCTACAGTCTACGCATACAAATGATGTAAAAGTATCCTGTGTCCCTTAATAGGAGAAAGGTTCCCAGCCACGCTTAAGTTAAAGAGGTTTAAGTGACAAAAGAGGCTTCTTAGCGCTTCTTCTCTGGCGATTTATTTTTTCATAACGCATTTTAACATTGTTTTCTATTATTTATATAGTTTTTCATCGGCATAGTTTGCATCAACAGCTTAAACGCGTTTTCGTGAGGCTTTCAAACCGGTCAAGACAATTCATGCAGTTGCATGGCTGTTCCTGGCGAGTCCAGTCTCCAGAAAAATCAGACCGGTAAAGGCTGGTCACCGGCACTCCTGCTCCAGAACCAGGAATGGGTTTACCCCGTCCTGCTAAATTATGCGCTGTGGCACTGGGCAAAAACGACAGGGAGCGGCGTTCTGTACCCAGAATTAAACAGCGATACAGGGAAGATGGCCAGCAAGTGGAACTTATATATATATATATATATACACATATATATATATATATATATATATATATATATATATATATATATATATATTGTTACGAAACAGAGAAAGATAATGTACACTTTAAGTGAGAATACTAAAAATCACTACAATCTTATCAAAGGTTCAGTTTCTAAACAAAAGAGTTAAGGTAAAATTACAAGTTAAAGTTTAATGCTCAAACTAACAACAAAACATTCAGGACTCATAAGGATAATGTAATGGCAAAAAACAGGTTAAATATAAGTTACTTACATTAAGCCTCTATTAACACGAAATTATCAAAGAGTACATTTATCTAAATTAGCCCTGATAAAATGACTAATACCAGATAATATAGAGTGAATACGAAATATATTATTACAGATACAAAATATTATTAATAATGGCTGACAGTAAAACTTTTGTTAAGCACAAAAACCTCACTAGGCCTACGAATTAACACCTATATGCTATACAGTACAAGAAAAAATGTAATAACACTTATGCTCAAATTACACAGCAGCTAGATGGTTGGAGACTTCCAGAGCACTCACAATAATAACAACTGTACAGGGGAGGACAGAGATGTGAGTAAAGTGAGGAGTAGATCTAAGTGGCAATAATGTAGAGACTGGGCTCATTATATAGGGTGACCGGCAGAGCAATTGATTAACTTGTAAGAAGGACGTGGAAATGAAGCCATGGGGACAAAGAGTTGACAATCACTCCGAACAACAGAAAGAACGACTTACTCTACTATAAGGGAGGAGGAGGAGGGAGTGAGGTGAGAACACGCTCTTGATCAAACATGCAGCATACTGTGCTTTAAAATTACACAAAGGATGATGAAATCATAGGATATGTAACACCTCCAAAAAAAGAAAAAGAAATATACAAAGGAAAATTCTAATTACTCTAAAACAAGCTGTCTAAAGTCTAGATAAGCAATCTGCAATAACATTTTCTTTCCCCTTGACATGTTGTAAGTCTAATGAATACTCCTGAAGAAGTAGACTCCATCTTGTTAATCTCTGATTTTTATCTTTAAACTTACTAAGGAATTTCAGTGGATTTTATGATCGGTATAAATGACTATGGGGGTCAAAACCGGAACACAAAAATAAATGAAAAATACTGTAAACCCAAAATCAAGGCCAAAAGCTCTTTCTCATTAGTTTGGGTAGTTCTTTTGAGGTGGAGTGAACTTCTTACTGTAATAAGATACAGGGTGTTCAATACCCTGATCATCCTCTTGCACCAGCAAAAACAGCCCTAGCTCCTGTATCACTTGCGTCATCAGCCATCTTAAAAGGCTTAGCAAAATTTGGAGTAGCGAGCACTGGCTGACTTAATAGGATAGCTTTAAGTTTTGTTGAAAGAGGATTCACAGTTATCGGTCCAGACAAATTTAACTCCCTTTTCCAATAGGTCTGTAAGTGGTGATACAAGAATTGAAAAGTTAAGAACAAATCTCCTGTAATAACCTACCATTCCCAAAAATCTGCGCAGCTCTTTCCTACTTTTAGGTCCCGGGAAGATCACTTATAACCTGAACCTTAGCTCCTGAGTGATTGCAACATGTCCATCACCAATTACATACCCAAGGTACTGAACTTTAGCAGAGCCAAACTCACACTTTGATAAATTAATACAAGATTAGCCTGAACCAAACGCTCAAGAAATTTACTGACATGGCATAGGTGATCTTTTCCAGTTGTCACTGAAGATTAATGTATCATCCTTCTCAACAACACTGCCTGCCAAATCCTCTGTTGCAACATTCATGAGCTTCTGAAATGTGGCTGGTGCATTTGCTTCATACCATGTAACATTTTACAGAGCATGCAAAAGTCTTTCCTAGTGTTACAAAACATGAGCATGTCCCTAGCACGTTCAGTCATAGGTACTTGCCAGTATCCCTTTAACAAATCAAACTTACTTATGTACCTAGCCTTTCCGATCTTGTCTATGCAATCTTCCACACGAGGGAGAGGGTAAGTGTCTGTTTTGGTTATCTGATTAACACGTCTGTAGGCGATGCACAAGCCGCTGTGACCCACCTGGCTTAGGGACTAGAGTGACAGGAGAACTCCACTCGCTCTGGCGGGGCTCCAATCATCTTGTGGTCCAACAGGTAGCCCAGCTCCTTCTCGATGAGAGGAACTTTCACTGGGTTCACACGGTAAGGGAGACAGTTTAATTGGCTTTGTGTACCAACATCGACATCATGCATCAACACAGTGGTTCTTCCCACAGATGTACACGGAACACTTCTTGGGCCTCCTGCAGTAATGCCGAAAACTCCTGCCTTTCCTCCAGGAGTAGATGAGAAAGCTTAGTCTGGAGATCATTCCTTGTGTCAGGATTCTTTAAACCTCACTCAGGCTCATACTGCATGGGAGAGCTTCACTTGCAGACTCGGGTGGAACAGCTACAGTGCAGACTGGGTTATTTTCGTCCCGCCTGTGATATAACTTTAGCATGTTGATGTCGACGGGTGCTTGTTCTTTCTACGATCTGGTGTGGCGATGACATAGTTGACATCACTGAGTTTCTTCTCCACGAAATAAGGACCACTAAACTTGAAAGCCCGAAGAAGTTGCCCACTTGAACCGGTAGCAGAATCAAAACCTGATCTCCTGGCTGAAAGTGGCGTAACCCTGGACTTCTTATCATGCCAAAGTCTTCATCTTCTCTGAGCAGCTCCTAAATTCTCTCTCGCCAGCTGTAAAGCAGTGGACAGCCGTTGCAGACTGTCACATACTCCAGCAGGTTGACGTCATCTTCCTCCGACAGCCAACATTCCTTGAGTAGATTAAGAGGTCCTCTTACTAAATGGCCAAACAGTAGTTCAAAAGGTGAGGAAGCCCAGTGATTCATTTGGAGATTCTCTTGCGGCAAACACAACGAATGGAAGACCTTTATCCCAGTCTTTCTGATGTTTAAACCAGTATTTCTTGAGCATCGATTTGAGTGTTTGATGATATCTCTCCAACGCTCCTTGGGTCTGGGGATGGTAAGCTGAGAAGACGTGATCTGGGTGATGCCCCAACTCTGCTCAGAGACTGCCAGAAAGCCATTGTTGTATGAAATTACTTCCCCGATCTGACTGTACCTCCTTAGGCAGACCAAGCTTTGTGAAGAACCCCAGCATTTCCTTAACCACGTTTCTTTGCTGAGATATTTCTAAGTGGAATGGCTGGGATAACGAGTAGCCATATCAATCAGAGTCAACACATAAGAAAATCCTGAAGAAGTCTTAGGAAGAGGGCCCACAATATCCACCAACACACGGGTGAATGGCGCCTCAAAAGGAGGAATGGGAACTAGAGGTGCAACCTTTTCGGTCTGATTACACTTCCCCACAACTTGACAGGTGTGACAAGACTTACAATACCAGGAAACATCCCTGAAGATACCTGGCCAGTAGAAGTGTTTCAAAATGCGTGTCACAGTCTTCCTCACTCCAAGGTGTCCTGCCAAACTGGAATCATGAGCCACTCTAATGATATCCTGCCTACAAACCTGAGGAGATGACAACTTGATCCTTCACAACCTCCCACTCACAGTCGGCTGATGCTGTTGGGGGTCTCCACTCCCTCGTAAGTACTCCTGACTTTATATAATAACAAGTAGAAGCACCAGCTGACTCTTCATCACTGCAAGCAGAGTTAGCTAGACCTTTCAACTCAGGGTCAGCAACCTGCAACTCAACCAACTCTTGACGAGACAAATTATCAACACTGCAGGGTAGTGCCTCATCTGTTGAGTGGTCCAAATTAGCAAAGAAAAGTGTCAGCTAGGATAACATCATCATCATCTGTTATCCTCTAAGTCACCAGTAACTTTAGACTCAGCCCTGTTGACAGCACATGCGAGGAACACATCAGGGACATCACAATCTACTGGGCCGCAGCCACTGGCTCACTAGACAACTGAGGAGCTGGACACACACTTGACTTCCACCAATATCATTTCCAAGAAAGAAAGTTACACCTGACATTGGGAGTGTCTCAAATCCAAACCCAACCATAACGGAACCATTAACAAAACCAGACTCTAAATTCACTCTGCACAGAGGGACAGAGAAGTAATTATTCCCTACGCCTTGTAAGATTAAGCAGTTTCATCAGAGGAATTAACATTAGAGCCTAGAACACTGGTCAGCATAAGGGATTGGCAAGCACCTGTATCTACGATATATTTTACCTGATTTCCTGTCATTACTGTCCAGAGGACTGACAAAACCATCAGACAGGAAATTAGCACATGAACTCTTGAGAGTGTCACCACGTTACTGCTCAAAAGAGGAGCTCCATCATGAGAGTTTAAGTTACTCCCTCAAAGCAGGTTCCAGTTAACTCAGTTAAAGAATTCTGGGAACTCTCAAGGGGTGGACACTAGACCAATTGAATGAATATTTAAAGACTCCTTTTTGTTCACATCACGCTGTCTCCTGAAACATCTCTCCGTAGTATGACCATTAATTCCTTACTGACAATAGAAGTACATTTACGTTTCTGAAATCTAAGAAGGTGAAGCTGGTATTTACTTCACTGAGAAATATCATCTTTATTCTCTTTCCTGTTACCTGTTACTCTGAGTAGAGGCAACGATACTTACTCTCAGCTTTTCCCTTTTTCTTTAAGATATATATCTCTCTTGTGAGTGAGAACATATTCATCAGCTAAAACTGCAGCATCAGACAAATTCTATCTATTCCCTCTCTCATCAAGATATGAGGCTTACATCTTTATTAATACACCTTTTGAAGTCCACTCCAGCAAAATCATCTGCTTAAATTTGTCAAAATCAGAATCCACATTCTTAGAATTTAACCAACTGCTCTAACAGATCTTCTTTGATTTTTGCATACTCAACATGGGATTGCTTATCTTGCTTATAAGTTGTCCTAAGATTTTACTCATATAGGCTTCAGGAGTTTCAAGCTCATAGGCCTTAAGAATCAAGCTCTTAACTACATCATAATTATCAGATTGATCCTGAGGCAAAGATGCATAAGTTACTTGAGCTTTAACACCCGGTGAGAACAGTTTGAAGGAGTACTGGCCAATACTTTTGGTCCAATTAGAAACCTGTAGTTACCCTCTCAAACAACTGAAAATACTCTTTGTTAAATCAGATTCATTAAAAAGGAGGGACAAGTTTAACATTTCTTAGCCACATCAAAATCATCAGAGCCTAGATGATCCAGTCCCACCTTGTTTCATGCGATACTCATGGTCTGCCTACAGAATCCTAGCAATTTCAACTTGTGCCTCAGCCTCCTTAGCTTTTGCCTGAAATTCAGCCTCCCTTAGCACGAGCCTCCTGCAGGGCTAGCTTTGCAACTTAGCTAATTCAATCTGCGTTTGCTCATTTCGAGGAGTTACATTAAACAAGCTTTCATTAATCATGTCAGCAATTTGAAGTCTTTAGAATGATGAGAGCGAAAACAAATTCCCAATTGTTGATCAACAAGCTTAAGTTCATTCTTCGTTCTGTTTTCTACATCACACACTGTTTGCACATTTGACAAAAATCTTTGGCTTCATCAAAGCCGTAGTAATAGTAGACATCATGAATAAATCACAGTCACAATATCCAAGCAATATCCTTATGATAATATCCTGAATAAGCCTGATAAGAGGTCACTTCAAATTTATGTTACGAAACGAGAGAAAGATAATGTACACTTTAAGTGAGAATACCTCAAAAATCACTACTGTCCCGTAAAGTTCCAGTTTCAGAAACAAAAAGAGTTATGGTAAAATTACAAGTTAAAGTTTAATGCTCAAACTAACAACAAAACATTCAGGACTCCATAAGGATAATGTAATGGCAAAAACAGGTTAAATATATGGTTAACTGCAATAGCCTCTATTAACACGAAATTATGCAAGAATAAATTTATCTAAAGTCAGCCCTGATGAGAAATGACAATACCAGATAATACTCAATGAATGCAAGATATATTATTAGAGATACAGAATATTATTAATAATGGCTGACAGTAAAAACTTTACATTAAGCACAAAACCTTACAAGGCCTACGAATTAACACCTTATGCTATACAGTACAAGAAAAAAAATGTAATAACACTTATACCAAAATTACACAGCTGCTAGATGGTTGGAGACTTCCACAGCACTCACAATAATAACAACTGTACAGGGGAGGACAGAGATGTGAACAAAATGAGGAGTAGATCTAAGTGGCAATAATGCTAGAGACTAGAGCTCATTATATAGGGGCCGAAGCCAGAGCTTGATACAACTTGTAAGAAGGACGCGCATAAATGAAGTTTCCATGGGGACTAAAGAGTTGACAATCCTGCTCTGAACTAACAGAAAGAACGACTTACTCTACTATAAGGGAGGAGGGGGGAGTGAGGTAGAACACGCTCGTGATCAAACATGCAGCATACTAGTACGTTAGGGAATTACACAAAGGATGATGAAATCATAGGCTATGTAACAATATATATATATATATATATATATATATATATATATATATATATATATATATATATATATATATATAAAAATTTTGCACAAATAACGGTCAACAGTGACATTGGCCAGTGATATAAAGATGCTATTTGAAACGAATACTTGTTTAAACCTGAACTGAAGAAGACGATCAGTTATGGCTGAAGTAGTAAGATAATAATGGCTGGAGAGAAATTCAGATTTGGTGAGCTTCAGTGGATTATTATGAAGGAAATGACGACACTTACAACCATTTCCCAGTAATAATTCCTTAAGGACGAGTAGTGCATCCTTTGTCTCCGATTATTAGTTCTCTTTTAACTGAGAAGGTAAACTGAACATTTATTTCATTTCCTGGTAATGAGAACTCATTATCATGATTCTAATACTGACACACTGGGAAGCTGTCATATTTTATATGACATACAAACAGCTATTGTGTACGCCAGTAACGACACTATTTACTGCTTAAATAATTTATTACCATCTTATTTTATGTTTACATAACTCAGCTGATTCCATTATGACTCCCCCCACTCCCTCCTCCAGCCAGTAGGAGCACATTAAGACTGGAACTGGTCTAAAATCCATTCTCGGGAGCACCAACTACATAAGTAACTTTGACTGGTCTTGACTGGTGTAAAAAGGCCTCTCGAGAATGTGACTATACAAGGGAATACCGAGCTGAATGTGTAGAAAAGTTGATAAGGAAGAGGTGCTGCGAAATCTCAGTGCCAACCTAATCGACTTCATTCACCTTAGGGCAGACCTTCTGTGATGAAGAGTGAAACCTCTCTCTCTCTCTCTCTCTCTCTCTCTCTCTCTCTCTCTCTCTCTCTCTCCAAATACGAAAAGTCTCTCCTGAACTGACCCTGTCGAGAGGGAGTAAATAATGCTTCCAGATAACGTTGCTTGTAGTAAGAGCGATTGAATTGGGCATTTTGTCTCCAGTGTTCATTGCTGTCCACATGCTCCTCTTGCTATCTTCAAATTTCTTCCGGCATTTATTTCCCTCTACCCCTATCAAGCTGGACATTTGATTTCATGGTATGAATAGTTTAAGGACCTCTCATTGACGACGACCCTTCCTGCCTTCCAGGAAGGGTCAATCTCATCGACTCAAAGCCGACTCTATCAACGTTGACTGCGTTAACGCCAACTGTATCAACCCGAAGCTCTCAACGCCGCCACTATGAATTATGCCGTCGCCGAATTTACCAAAGTTCCCTTTATCAACGTTGGCTCTCCTACTGCCAACTTCATCAACGCCGACTCTATCGATGCCGACTCTGCCACAACGCCGACTGTGATCACCACCACCTGTGCTGACGCCATACTATCAACGCTGACATAGTTCCATACAGCCACTTTCTGATGCAGAGCTAGTTCTTTATTATTCTCTCCTTCCCTCCTTCTCCTAAGCTGAATAACGTGGGTTTGAGGTGCCCTGAGTGTTCATTAACAAGATTTATTGACTAACTGTTCTGTGGCATACATTTTTTATGCCATAGGAGGCTTCATAGAACCTCTTCCTTAGGGAATTATTTTCGTATGCTACGCGTTAACATTCTCGTGTATTATTTTAATGCAAAGAAGAAGGAACCAAAGGCCAGGAGCCAGCAAATTGTTCACTCCAAGTAAAAACCAAAAACAAGGTAACAGAGCCAGAGTCAAGATCTGTTCATTTCGAGATGCCTGGACACACTGCGTTTGAAAGACGAGAGAATAGGCAGTAGGAAGTACAGAAAGACGGAACAGGTTTCAGAGTTGACCTGTTGCATACATGAAGGACTGGGAGTAACAGTCAACTCTTGCATTAGCGAGTTGGACAGAAAAGAGATGAGAGTTTGTTGCCAGACGGGTGCTATGCACTCGCCACAGTGGTGGAAGGATGCAAGCAGACAGTTCAGAGGAGCAGTGACCACTGAAGTAGCGATTGAGAAGAGATAAAGATGCAACAGTGTGGCGATGACAGAGGTTGAAAGGAGCCAGTAAGAGGAGGAGAGCTGAAGAGACGAAAAGCCTTTGACTCCACCTTATTGAGAAGAGCTCTACGTGGGGAGCCTCCCAACATGCGAGTGTTGTACTCTATACAGGGACGGATAAATCCAGTGTATAATGTCAACAATTGTGCAGGGGTAGAGAAGATACGGAATCGGCTTGGCACACCTAGCCTCTTGGAAACAGATTTTACAAGAGGTATTATTATTATTATTATTATTCTTTTTTTTTTAGAGATGAATCCCAAGAGAATGAAACTCCACGTATGTTGATGACGCAGGATTGAGCTGGATATTGGTGAAAATAAGTGGATACTCCTGTGGAAGATTTCGTCGGGTTAATAGGTGTAAGAACTGATTGATCCATTAAAAACAATACCATTACTTTTACGCCAATCAGAGATATGAGCTAAGTCAGGTATTAGGTGTGCCATAGCCTCATCCCTTGTTTGTTGAGGTAACTGCTGAGATGGACGCTGAGGGAAGTGAATGGATAGGTGAAGGGTGGAGTCATCAGTGCATGAATGGATAGGGTTCGATGTACAGCTTAGGTAAATGATGAATAAAAGGAAGAGGGTTGGTGATAGGGCAGAGCGCTGAGGGACACCACTACCGAGAGCTGTAGAAAAACGGTGGCCGACTGCAACAGCAGCTATGAAACGACCAGAAAGGACGCTAGAGATGATGGCACAGATAGGAGGATCGAAACAGTAAGAGGGCAGTTTGGAAATTAAAGAGTTATGCCAGACCTGATCGAAAGCCATTGAAATGTCTGGTGCATTGGCAAAACTTTCGCCAAAGTTCCGAAAGTAAGATGACAAGGAGCCTGAAAGGTGTGTGAGAAGATCGCCTGTGGAGCATCCATGGCAGAACCCATACTGACAATCAGAGGGAAGGTTATGATAGGAAAAATGCTTTTAAATTTTTTAAGGAATAGGCTCAAAAACTTTTGAAATACAGGGTGTTAAAGCAATTGAGTGATAGTTAGAGGGATGGGAATGGTCACCCTTCTTTGGGACTGGCTGAATGAGAGCAGACTTCCAGTAAGAAGGAAAGGTGGAAGTTGATAGTCAAAGGCGAAAGAGTTTACCTAGCCAGGGTGTATGCACAGAATAACAGTTCTTGAGGACAACAGGAAGGACCACACCAGGCCCATATGCCTTGTTAGTACCGAGGCCAGTGATGGCAGAAGATACATCAGCTGAAGAAATTTTCATGTCAGTTATGGGGAAGTCAGAGGGGGGCAATGATAGAGGAACAGTACCAGAATTGTCTAGCGTGGAAATGGAGGAGAAAGTCTGAGTGAAGAGTTCTGCTTTATCAGTAGAAGAAATTGCTACAAATCCATCAGAGTGGAAAAGAGGAGGAAAGGATGATGAGGTAAAGTTGTTAGAAAGGTCTGATACAGGTGTATTCCTAGGGAATCATAACTTCAATAGAAAGACTATGACGAGGGCCGTTATAATAATCATCTTTATAGTCAAACGTTTCGACATCTTCATGCCATCTTCAGTGACCTAGAAGCAATGTAAATGATATACAAAAGTGAGGAGTAAAAACCTGAATATTTATATGAGTTAAAAACGTACTTAGCTTACCATATCAGAACCTATTTAGATACACCTATATATACATATACATATACAACTTGTACATATACACACATATACACATACACATTAAAAAAAAAAAAAAACTACCATAGTCTACCGTAAAAGTTTTCTGTATGAATATAACTTATACAAGGCTTAGGGGATAAGCGGATACTGTGTTGTTAAGGCAAGGCTTAAGTTTTTTAATATACTGATATTCTAAAATTCTTAGGTTTTCATTAGGGCAAGAGTCAAGGATACTGAAATGAATTCTGCTAGGAACAATATCACAGGACTTACAATGTTCCCGCACTGCTGAGTAAGGAGGACTGTGCAGTGGGTGACCCGTTCTGGCAGACTGACCTAGGTGCTCGTCGATTCTGATTTTATGTGAGCGAATCCTGCTGCCCACATACCCCGCTTGGCAACTGGGGCATGTCAGCTGGCATACGGTCTTTTAAACTGAAGAAGTTACTAATTCTAAAGGAGTTGCTCTAGGGCCGACATTTGCCAATATATTTTATGCTTTCATGAAATGAACTGGGTGAATAATTGTCCTACCTCTTTTAAACCCATTTTCTACAGACGTTATGTGCATGACACACTTGTGTTTTTTCGGAGCAAATGCCAAGCTGACTAATTTTTAGAATACATAAATTCTTAACATAGGAATATTACATTCACAATGGAATCGGAGGTGGACTCGAAACTCTCCTTTTTGGACCTTAATATAGAGAAATGTAATGATGGCCTTGCTTTATCTGTTTCGGAAACCTACATTCTCAGGACTGGGTACCAGTTTCTTCAGTTTCTGCCATAATAATTTCAAGCTCAATGCAATCAAAACTCTGCTGCATCGAGCCTTCAATATTTCATCTAGCTATATGCATTTTAGCAAACAAGTCTCTTTTTTAAGGAATTTCTTTTACCATAATGGTTACAGTTTACACTTGTTTGATAAACAAGTTAACAATTTTCTTAATCGTCAACTCCAGCCGAAGCAACGAGTCCCGACTGTCAACAAAGAGATCGTTTACTTCCGTATGCCATACCTTGGTGACGTCTCTAAGCTGATGCAATAAGCATTAGATGAGAAACTATGTAAATTTTTTCCAGATAAAGAATTCCGATTCATACCTATGAACTCCTTTAGAATTAGTAACTTCTTCAGTTTAAAAGACCGTATGCCAGCTGACATGCGCTCGTTGATTGTCTATTTACTTGCCCCAGTTGCCAAGCGGGGTATGTGGGCAGCAGGATTCGCTCACATAAAATCAGAATCGACGAGCACCTAGGTCAGTCTGCCAGAACGGGTCACCCACTGCACAGTCCTCCTTACTCAGCAGTGCGGGAACATTGTAAGTCCTGTGATATTGTTCCTAGCAGAATTCATTTCAGTATCCTTGACTCTTGCCCTAATGAAAACCTAAGAATTTTAGAATATCAGTATATTAAAAAACTTAAGCCTTGCCTTAACAACACAGTATCCGCTTATCCCCTAAGCCTTGCATAAGTTATATAAGAACATAAGAAGAGAGGATAACTGCAATAGGCCGGTTGACCCATGCTAGGCAGCTCCTAGAAGAGTAACTGAACTATTAGAATGAGATAAGGATAGCAAAGAAGAAGGCTCTCCCCTGCCCTCCAAACCCTCCAGCTGAAGCCGGCAGGAAAAAGTCAGAAAGAACACCACGCAGTACAGAAAAACTGGCGTGTACATTTTACAGGAAAGTGTGAAAGGAGAATAGAGACTATCATAGTGTAACCTGAAAAGGAAAAATTATGAATTAGTGTTGGTTATAAGATTTTCTTTTTTCTATATCCATCCCTTATTAGTCATATGCTTATCTAGCCTATGCTTGAAACTCTCAATGGAAGAGGCAGCAGCTACTTTACTAGGTAGCTTATTCCATTCCTCTACTACTCTATTACCAAATCAATTTCTGCCTATTTCCTTATTGAAACGGAATTTTTCTAGTATGAAACCATTACTTCTAGTTCTATGCTGTATGCTCACTTTAAGTACCTTGCTTAAATCTCTCTTACATATACCCTTCATCCACTTAAACACCTCAATTAAGTCTCCCCTTGCGCTACCCCTCTCTAGCGAATGCAGACTTAGTCTTTTCAGTCTGTCTTCATATGACAGGTTCCGGACGTCATGTATCATTTTTGTCATTCTTCCCTGTACATTTTCTAACGAATTAATATCAATTCTATAGTAAGGACACCAAAATTGTACTGCGTAGTCTAAATGTGGCCTTACTAATGCTAGATAATGTTTCAGTATTACTTTTGATGATCTATTGCTCACGCTTCTCGAAATAAATCCTAGGACCCTATTTGCTTTATTTCTCACATTAATACACTGTTGCCTTGGTTTAAGGTCGTTACTAACCATAACCCCTAGATCCCTCTCGCATTCCGATTTGTTAATTTCTTTGTTATCTAAGCTGTATTTAGTGTCTCCAATGGTCTTGCCTACGTTAAGTACTTTACATTTTTCAACGTTAAATTCCATTTGCCAAGTTTTAGACCATTTGGACAATGTATCGAGGTCTTTTTGTAAATTATGGCAATCGTCAGTAGAGTTAATGATACGCCTTATTTTTGTATCATCGGCAAATTTGCTGATGCTGCAATTGACTCCTAAGTCTAGATCATTTATATATATAATAAATAATAAGGGACCGAGTACTGAACCCTGTGGTACACCGCTAGTTACTAATCCCCAGTCCGACTTAGTTCCGTTTATTAATACTCTCTGCTTTCGTCCTTTCAACCAGGATTCCATCCATTTTAAGATATCGCCGTCTATACCGTGTGCTGGAACCTTTCTAACTAACCTTTCGTGTGGGACCCTATCAAAAGCTTTACTAAAGTCCAGATAAATAACATCGTAAGCTTTATCGCTATCTACTGCCTCATAGACCTCCGAGTAGAATGACAAGTTTGTGAGGCAGGATCGTCCTTGCCTGAATCCGTGCTGACTTTCGTTTATAAGATTAAATCTTTCTATGTGTTCTCTAATCTTATTTGCCAAAACTGACACTAACATTTTACCTACTATTGACGTTAGACTTATCGGACCTTAATTCGACGCAGCTGATTTATCACCCTTTTTAAAGATGGGCACTACGTTTGCGGTCTTCCACACCTCTGGAACTTCTCCTGAACTTAAAGAGTCATTAAATAATGTTAAAAGAGGCTGACATAATTCTTGTTTGGTTTCTTTTGTAATTTTTGCATATATATCGTCCGGACCTGGCGATTTTTGAGATTGTAACTTATTAATTTCTTTCAATACGTCCTCCTTACTAATGGTTATTTTACTAAGAATACTTTCCGTATTCTCATCGTGAATATTTGCTGCTTGAGGAACCAGGTCTAGATTTTCCTTGGTGAATACTGATATGAAATAATTATTTAGGATGGAGCACATTTCTTTATCTTCACTGGTAATGTCACCTGATTCCGATCTGAGTGGTCCTATCCTATCTTTATTTTTCGCACAGTACATTTGATAAAAACCCTTTGGGGTTTTCTTTTGATTCACTAGCAACCTTAATTTCATAACTTCTCTTTGCTTTTCTTATCTCCCTCTTTACCTTTCTATTTAAAATTGCGTACCGGATATGCAAGTGTTCCTCTCCACGTTTTATTTTTCTATATATTCCTTTCTTTTGGCCTATGAGAGATTTTAATCTGTTGTTTAACCATCTTGGTTCTGAATTATTCGTTCTAAACGGTTTTGAAGGAATATATCTATCTTGGCCTCCGTGTATTATATTTATTAACTCGTTATACTTCTCACTGGTCGAGCGTCTGCTTGGTACTGGAGCTGAGTTAATTCCTGTCATCTGGACTACATTCCCATCTACCACCTCCCCCCTCACAGACACCTGACGGACATCCCCACGTGTTTCCTGCCTCTTTCCTATGACCTGGGGTTCCCCACTGACCTGGCATTCCCTCAAATAGCTAATCTCCCTGTGGAATACCATTCGAAAATAAGCTCTTAAGCCATCGAAATCTCCTAGACGAAGATTAGGAACAGTAGAGGTATTTTCAGTTGAACAGACATCCCAAATAAATTTGAACTTAATTTCTTCATGATCGCTATTACCTCTATATCGCTAATGATATTTTCTATTAGCTAAAACCAAATCTAGTATATTATTACCTCTGGTGGGCTCCCTGATATACTGATAAAGGAAATTATCCTATACTACCTCTAGAAATTCCTCTGACTCTGCATCTCCTGTCTGATTTCTCCAATCTATCCTTGGCAGATTAAGGTCTCCTACAATTATTACTAAGCTGGACTGTGATGCTTTCCTAATTTCCTCCCAAAGGTATTTACTGTCAGCTCTACTTAATTTTGGAGATCTGTAAATTCCTCCTAAGACTAATTTCTCCCTATTGTTACACATAGAAAACTTTTACGGTAGACCATGGTAGTTTTTTCTTTCATTTTTTTTTTTTTAAATGTGTATGTGTATATGTGTGTATATGTACACGTTGTATATGTATATGTATATATAGGTGTATCTAAATAGGTTCTGATATGGTAAGCTAAGTGCGTTTTTAACTCATATATAAATATTCAGGTTTTTACTTCTCACTTCTGTATATCATTTACATTGCTTCTAGGTCACTGAAGATGGCATGAAGAAGATGTCAAAACGTTTGACTATAAAGATGATTATTATAACGGCCCTCGTCATACTCTTTCTACTGATGTTAGAAAAGTTTTTGGCAAGGTGCCAGGAGTGAGAAGAATATTCAAGAATACTCCCCCAGTATCCCTGCTTGTCGTAGGAGGCGACTAAAAGGGTTGGCGGAGGGTTAGTGCCCCTCCCTGGAAAACAGGTAACTAAAAAGACAAACAAGAAGCCTCGGACAAGGACTGACCAAAAGATGACGACCAAGGACTGGACAAAGGAAATGGTACGGAACACGACGTGGAATGTAAGGGGTACAAATGATGAGGTGAGAGAGAGATTGTCCAGGTGCTTGAGGGTGCGAAAGTGGATGTATGTGGAATAACTGAAACTAAATGGTGAGGAGAGAGTGTGAGAGAATGGGAGTATGGATGAGGTATATGTGCAGGAGTAGGTGAGAATGAGAGGGCAAAAGAAGTAGTGTGTATTGTTGTGAGTAACAGATGGAAGAAGAACATAAGAGAGTATGGATCAGTTGGCTCAAGGATTGTGTGGGTAAGATTGAAAGTTGGAATACAAATGTGGGAGCTTGAGTGCGTGTATGCGCCAACGCATGATTGTACAAGCAGAGTAAGAGAAGAGTTCTGGACAAATGTGGAAGTGTACATGGAAAAGTTTGGAAGGAATGAGAGAGTGTTTTTGATTGGTGATATGAATGTAAAGTAGGGAATGTAAAAGTGGATGGAATAATTGGTGAGTGGGGTGTGCCTGCTGAGATGGATGAGAATGGCAGTGCGTTAGTGGACATTTGTGCTGGGAGGGGGTTGGTGATAGCCAATACCCTCTTCAGGCACAAAATGATCCACAGGTATACATGGCGAGTGTTGAGGAGGGTGGGTGGTGAACTGAATGAAAGGAAAGCAATGATTGATTATGTGTGTGTGGATGAAAGGATGGAAAGATGTGTAATGGATGTAAGAGCTAATAGAGGTTTGCGGAGTGGACTTTCTGACCAGTACTTGGTGGTGGCCACAATCGAGATCCAAGTAAGATGGAGAAATAGAAGAAGGGAAGGACGGGAGGAAGTAGTTGCAAGGAGAGTGGAAAGGTTACAAGAGGATGAGAGAAAGGCAGAATATAAGAGAGAAGTGGAGGAACGATTGGGCAAATATGATTTGGAGTGGATGGGGGATGTGGAAGGTTTGTGCAAGATAATCACAGAAAAAATCTGTGCAGCATGTGAGGTGGTGTGTGGGGTAAAGAGAAAACGAAAGGGAGTGCAAGGAACAGCATGGTGGAATGAAAAGGTGAGACAGGCTGTGGCACAAAAGAAGAAAGGATACAACGAATGGATGAGAAATAGGGGCGTGGAAGGAGTTGAGAGACGGAAGAGAATTATATAGAAAGGAAGAGAGAGGTGAAAAGATTAGTAAGAGAGAGTAAGAAGAGAGTGGATGAGGAATTTGAAAGGAATTTGAGTGTAAAGTGGAGGGACTGTAAGAAAATGTTCTGGAAAGAGGTGAAGAGAGCAAGACAGGGTGGCAGTGAAGTTAGTAAGGGAGTGAAAGATAAAAATAGTAGATTACTAGTGAAGAAGGGAGAAAAAGTAAGCACATGGAGAGAACACTTTAAGGAATTGTTGAACATAGAGAATGGAAGTAATGTGAGTATAAGTGGCTGGGGAATGGCTGGGAGAAGAAGGGAGGTGAGAAGACAGGATGAAATCAGTAGGATAGAAGTTGTGGAAGCAATGAAGAAAGTCAAACTGGGGAAAGCCCCAGGAATTGATGGAGTGTGTGGTGAAATGCTGAAGCATGCGGGAGAGATAGTAGTCGAATGGATGTGGAAGATGTGCAGATTGGCCTGGGAGGAAGGTAAGTCAGGTATAATTATTCCCTTGTACAAAGGAAAAGGGGAAAAAGAAGTGTGTGGTATATCATAGGGGCACATGTCTTCTTAGTGTATAGGAAAAATGTATGGTAGGATACTTATTGACAGAGTTAAGGAAAGAACAGAGGAATTAGTTGGAGAAGAACAGGGAGGCTTTAGGAAGGGAAGAGGTTGTGTAGATCAGATATTCATTGTCAGATCTTTAGTGGAAAAGTTTCTAGAGAAGGGAAAGAAGTTGTATGTGCCCTTCATGGATTTGGAGAAAGCATATGACAGGGTGGATAGACAAGGCTTGAGGAAAGTATTAAGAATATATGGAGTAGATGGGAAGTTGTTGAATGCTGTGAAAAGTATGTATGATGGTGCTAAGGCTGCAGTGCGTGTGGATAGTGAACTGAGTGAATTTTTCTCTTCGAAGGTTGGGTTGAAACAGGGATGTGTCATGTCTCCATGGTTGTTCACTCTGTACATGGATGGGGGAATAAAAGAGATAAAGGGTAGGGCAGTGGATGTTGGAGTGGTGTGAGAGAGGGTAGTGTTTGGAAACTCCATGTACTGTTGTTTGCAGATGATACTGTGTTGTTAAGGGAAGATGAAGGGGAGCTGCAAGGCTTGGTGGATGAGGTTGGGAGAGTGTGTAAGAAACGGAATCTAAAGGTGAATGTAGGGAAGAGTAAAGTGATGGTCTTTGAGAGAGGTGAAGTCGGTGAATGTACAGCGAGGTTGGATGGCGAGGAAATGGAAAATGGGAGTACGTTTAAGTACTTGGGTAGTGTGATGAGTAAGGATGGAGGTTTGGAGGGTGAAGTACTTGACAGGGTACAGCAGGGAAGAAAGGTTGCTGGTTCCTTGAAAACAGTGATAAGAAACAGGGAAGTGAGCATGGAAGTGAAAAAGTTACTACATGACAGTATTGTGATACCAACTCTAACGTATGGAAGTGAAGCTTGGACGTTGCTGGAAGGACACAAGTCAAGAGTGACAGCAGTGGAAATGAGCCATTTAAGAGGAGCCTGTAGAGTCACATGGAGAGACAGGCTGACGAATGAGGATATAAAGGAGCGTTGCGGTGTGGATGTGGATGTGTTAGGAAGCGTTAGGACGAATACACTGAGGTGGTTTGGCCATGTGGAGAGGATGGAGGGTGAAAGACTGACGAAAAGAATGTATGTGAGTGAGGTGGAGGGGGGAAGAGGGAGGGGGAGACCGAGGATGAGATGGTGGGATGGGGTGGAGAGGTATATGAGAGAGGGGTGTGTGAGTTGGGAGCGGGTCAGTGAAATGACGGGGGACAGGGCGACGTGGAGGCGTTTTGTTCGTGGCCACCCCGAACGGGATTGAGGCGTCTGGCGATAGATAGATAGATATTTTTGTTAAAAAAAATGAATTTTCGTGTAGTTCATACAATTATAAAGTCAATATTGTCTGCTCTTGAGGATGATGAAAGTAATAATCATTTCAGGAGGAGGTGCCTCTCCTTTTATCAAACTGCATTTGTTGAGCTCAAAAAAAGGTTGCCCCTCTTTGATCCTCTGTTTATGGAAATGAAATTCATATCTCCTAAGATTGCACTGGATTTTGATGCTAGAAAAAGTCTACCTAAACTAGACATTTTAAGGATGAAATATGGACATTTGTTAGAATCTCAGAGTGATATATCAGCAAGAGTGGGAGGATCTTCCAGCATATTTCAGTGCTGATGAACGTAGCCTACTTCTTAAGAAAAGCTGTGAAGAACTTTGGGTGTATATTTCCAAGTTACAGAATTTTTCAGACCAGTATGTTTTGGGGAACCTTGCCTCTCTTGCTAAGCTTATCCTAACATTGCCACATTCCAATGGGGAAACTGAGAGGATCTTCTCTCTAATGGCGGATGCAAAGACAAAAAAGAGGAATAGGATGGGACCTGAGTTATTGGACTCCTTACTCTTTATCGATTCTAATATGAAATCAAAGGATAAAAACTCTTGATTTTGCAAAGCATTTTGAAGAGAGGTATTTGGCACTTCATAACCAACATATGTACGACCAAAAACAATAAAACTTTTTCTGTCCATTCAGCGCTTTATTTAAACTTTTGTGTTCATTATTATAATGAAGGTGATCTGTTAATGAATAATGGAAGTGGTATAATTTGTTTCAAAGGAGATGAGAATAAATATTAATCCATGGAGCTTACATTATTAATCAGTTCTTAATTAAAATCTGCAATTCTTGTTAAAATAAGTTTAATTAATGTAGGGACAGGCATAGGGACTTTGCCATTGTGTGTAGGGACAAGTAGAGACTTTTTGTGACGTTTGTAGGGATATTTGGACCAAAAATCAATTTCTGGGTTGGCAACACTAGACGAGTACGAACACATAAACAAGACGTCCGAAGTCTACGCACTACTGTTTGTGTGCTTCATAGTAGGTTCAGTTCGTTTCTTACGGCATGGGCACTGCTTGCAGGTGCAGCTTCCATCGTCGTCACATTTTCTGGTCCTATAATGGTTTGGTAACACGAGGACGACCTGAACGATGACGGTTTCCCATTGTGCCTTCCTCCTGAATTCACTTAATCAGCCTTTCTATGGTTATGCATAACAAATGTTTGAGCTGTCTGTTCAGGATTCGCTTCCCGTAAATGAAGCTAGATCATGCCAACTGTCATCTCCCTGGTAGTTGGATGCATGTTGCTTTTCCTCTGCATACTATGGTATAGTAGGTTAGCTTGACGTTTTGTCTTAATGTGTAAAATAAAATGTCCATGTGATCATTGCCTAACCGTTTCCATTTCGTTTCTCATATTAAAACCGGACTCAGTAATGCTCGCGAGTCGATGTTAAGGCTTCGGAATTTCCTGGGTTCATTTAATACCGTCGTCCTATCAGCAGCAGATATGAAGCTTGATGAAGTCAGGCTAGCCAACCACGAATATGTAACTGTGGTAGAGCTATCATAATGTTTGAAATCTTGCACTTAATCTTCGGACAAAACCGCGACACGACTTTTGTCTTTGTACATTCAGTCAACAACACACTTGCACCCATAAATTTACTCGACTTGGAGCCATCGGTATACAATTGGCAGGACCCCAAATGGTTTGTGGTTCTGGGAGAAATGAGGCATGGGACATCAGTATCAAAACTGTGTGGCTCTAATATATTTTTAAACACCACCTTGTCACAGTCATTGAGATCTACATCAAGCTCCTGAGTCAGTAAGTGGAGGTGTACGGCAAGTTACCAAAGCAGCTCCCTCCCATAAGATCTTGGTGTTGAAGAAGGAGGTTACAGACCTAATTGCCGACGTCACATTTTCTTATAGTTCATATGTATGATAAAATTGGGTGGTCTTGTCAAATACGGACTGGAGGTACATTTACCCTCACTTTCATTCTCATTACATTTGTACTCCATACAGTAAGGCTCCAAGACACATTCACAAACCTTTATTCTGTAACACATCCAACCTTCTCAATGATGCATCAGATACCGACCCATATACCTGTGAGTCATAGTCCAGCTTAGATATAAAATAATGGACTTATACACCATTAATAAAGATTTCCTGTTGGCTTCCCACGTATTACCACTAGGTACTTAAGGACACTGATCAGTTTATCACAAGGAGCCATAAAATTATTAACCCGATATTTAAAGTAGATGTGGATGTGGTTGAGAAGATTAGGAGAAATACACTGAGGTGGTTTGGACATGTGGAGAGAATGGAGAATGAAAGACTGACTAAGAGGGTGTATGTAGGTGAGGTGGAGGGAGGGAGAGGGAGGGGTAGATCGAGGATGAGGTGGAGGGATGTAGTTGAGAGGTATATGAGGGAGGGGGGGTGAGTTGGGGAGAGGGTAGTCAAATGGTGGGTGACAGAGTGACTTGGAGGCATTTTGTCTGCGGCCACCCTTTGCGGGATTAGGGCGTCGGGCTATAGATAGATAGACAGATAGATATTTAAAGTTTAACCTCCGATCAAAATGCAGGCCCAAAAATTTGACAAAATTTTCAAGAGGTGCTGCCTGATTAATCGAAGTCAAACGCCAATCAGGGACGTTTCGGGTTGTAAACACTACAGCGGCACACTTAGGGATGGAAACCTTAAATCACCACTGCCATGCCCACTGGTGGAAGGAAGCCAGGGCTGCTTACATCCGCCCAGCCGAAAATTGTCCATTAAGGAAGAGTGCCATATTGCACAATCGTCAGCATAATTACTTAAAATTCCTCTGGACAGGAGGAGCTGGTGACAGAATATCGTTGATCATAATGCTAAACAAAGTGAGTCTCAGGACACTTTCCTGAGGTACCCGTTCTCTTTGACACATATATTCAATGTTGCGTTACAGGACAGTTTGACAAAGTTCTGTTCATTTAACCCACCCCGTCCCATCGACGTATGGATACGTTGCAACATTTTGCATTTGCCGGTCCCGACGACGTACTGGTACGTTGCATAATTGCAAGGTTCATAATTTGCACAATTTTCAATTTTCGCACATGATTTTTCGTACTTATACACGGGACACCTTCCTCTATTCCTCTACAAGATGCCAAGCAGGGACAATGCCTTACACTGCATAACCTCCCCCCCTGCATCCCATTGTCTCAGCAATTCACCTGTTACCAGTGACCTGGCCAATAAAGACATTCAGGGCCAGAGTGATTCCCCAATCGATGATAATGTGGAGGACAAAGTTTACATAGCATTAGAAGAAGAAACAGTCAGAAATGATGATCAGGTAATGTGGCAAAAAAAGGTCAGGTATGGTGATGAGTTAGTGAGTGAAACAATACTTATAATGCCTATATTACTGTTTAAAAACCAATATACTCTCGTACTACATATAAATTCGTACCAAGTAAATAAATAAATACCGTTTATGAGTGGTGAGAAATAGTTACCCTCCCATAGAACTCGTTTTCTTTGGTGCCAGCCTGTTAGAAAACCCCGTAAGGTAAGGAGGTACTGCTACCCTGATCGAGTATTTTAAACCTCAGGTGAGTGATTTCTCTATGAATTTTCGATGTTTCTCACCAAAAGCGGAGGTTATAGCCAAAAAAAAAAAAAATCGAAAATACCTCAGGATTGGGGGGTGTCGGAGGCGCGAAATAGCTCGGGATGTGACGGGTTAAAACTGGAATTAAAAATAGGCAAATTACCTCTTGAACCATAAGCAGAGTTTCATTTATACCATATCGCCACATCACGTCATAGGCATTATGGATCTCCATGAACACCCACAACATAAATATTTTTAGTGGCAAATCCCTCCGAAATGCAAAAATTTATTGAATGATCTAGTGAATTTCTGTATTTACAGACGCCACATTACGGTCATTTTAGAGATTCTTCGACTCTAAAACAATAAACAAGCCTATTATTAAATATTCTTTTCGTGATGTTATATCGACAAGAAGTCGATACAATAGGGATTCATAAGACGACCAGTCTGTTTAGGTATCGATGTCACATTTGCAAAGTGCCATGAGTTTGTGAACGTTCAGGATGCCCAAAGTTCATTACACAGTGCTAACAGCTTAGTCTGGTTGTCGTGATATGGATGCTGGATCATACCGTACGTGATTGTTATCTGGTCCACAACTAGTTTCTTTACAGGATATAAGGACAAGGAGAAGTTCATTTATCGTAACCTCTTGGGTGTACGAGGAGTCTACGTTTTCTGTCGCAAAGTGTAATATTTGTAGCTCAGCCATGCGTTTAGAATCTTGAGAACTCAGGTGGTAAATGACTGAGCAACTTACGTGAGAAAAACTACTGTCGAGGATGTTGGCTACGGACGCGGGATCGCCACAGGCTGTGCTTTTTACCTGTAGAGTGGTCACAGGGATGTGAGACCGTTAATTGTTTAGTATATTAATTAGGGACCAGACTTTACTGAGTGGAGTAAAACAATTCATCCTGGACACAAAGGAACGCCAGAAGTCACGTTTAGACCTTCCAACTACTCTCTTGCCCCAGCCCTTGCTTGTTTGTATGCAATAAAGTTTTCCTCTGTTGGCTGACAGTCAGAAAGCCTGTATCTCCTATTAGCGAAGTCTTTGGAATAGCAGCCTCAGCCTCGTGTACTACGGAATTAGTTTTTTTTTTTTTTTTACTTTGACATCTATGACCTCTCCAGGTATATTTAAAATGGCGATTCCTGAGACGAAACACCAATTGCTTTAAATTTCTGAAGAGGAAAATCCTGAATAATATCGAGTGTATAAGAATGATAGATGGGTAAATGATCACTTCCTAAGAAGTCGTCATAAGAATCCCACTAGATATCTTGATGTATACCTGGGGAGGCCAGAGATACGTCGATGGCCAGTAAAATTACCAGCACGATCATCTACATGAGTTGCTCTACCATCGTTCAGAAGACATAGGTTTGCCTGTGATATTAGGTCAGCTACTTGCTTCCCACAACCACCGATTGTCAAGCTACTACAATGGTAGTGATAGGCGTTAAAGTCGCCCAACAACAACTTATTTCCAGGGAGGTTGAAAAAGTTAATTTAAAAGCATCATTATCAATGGGCCCATGTGCTGGACAGTATTGTGGGCAAACAGACAGGTACTTGTTAATAAATCTTACTCTGCACACGAAAGCTCCCAGAGCAGAACTTAGAATTAATTCTGTTTGTGGGTGTGATTCCTATATGCATATGGCAACCCCGTGGGCCGTGACCATCATATTTTCTGTTCGAATGGTAGTGTTTGAACTGCGGAGTATTCGGGTGATCCACCGAGTGCATCTCCTGTAAACAAATATCGTCTGGCCTGTGTATAGACAGGAAGATTGCCATCTTGTGTAATTTATTCCCACGAGTCCTACGATTCCACTGTAACAGTGAATGCGACGGTTTAAGATTTATGAGGCGGGCCATTGTGCTTAGATTTTTATGTTGCCTGCCGCCAGGGGAGAGCCTATCCCAAGGCTTGCTAACGGAAACCTCTACATGATCGTCAATGACAAATTTTCAGACTACCCTGAGGAAGAACTAACCCTTCTCCTCCTCGCTGGAACAGAAGCAGGAAGTACATGAGGAAGTGATTGCTTACTATGAGTGGTCAGATATATCTTACTTGACTTGTTAGACTTTGGTCTCGGCCTTACTGACTGAGAACCAGCAGTTGCCTGAGAACAAGAAGTAGTTGCAGGAATATCTAGGAGAGAGTTGGAAAGTACAGGAGGCTAAGAGAAAGATGCAGAGCGAGTGGCATGAGGAACAAGGGCAGAGGCGGTCTGTGTTTCAACAAAGGACATCACAGGACGGGACATCACAGCCGGAGCATAGGAGGTATTCACTGAGGGAATTGCATGCAATGCCTTCACCTTCCTTCTAGCTTCACAGTAGGAGATGCCCTCTCTTGCCCTCACCGTGCAGACTCTTTCTCCTCCTTCATTATGGGACAATCCCTCGAGGAAGTGGAGTGAGCACTCTTGATGTGGAAGCAACATACAGTCTCAGATGTGCAGTGCTCAGCATCATGACCCTGTGCTGCACACCTGCCACACATTGTTTGGTAAGCCCGAGAAGTCTAGCACTCAAGGCCATAAAGTTGGCATTTGGAACAGCAAACGGGATTAGGAATATAAGTTCTTACGTTAACAGTTTCATAACTTATTTTTGCCCTGAGCAGGAAGAGAAACTTTGCCAAAGGTTAACACAATCGTTGCAGTCTTCGTTCTCGAATAATAAATCTTGCATCTATGCCATATTGCTGAGCAAGTTCACATATTATCTCGTCGATTACTAGTGGAGAAGGGAGAAAAAGTGAGCAGATGGAGAGAACACTTTAAGGAATTGTTGAACATACAGGATGGAAGTAATGCGAGTATAAGTGGCTGGGGAATGGCTGGGAGAAGGAGGGAGGTGAGAAGACAGGAAGAAATCAGTAGGATAGAAGTTGTGGAAGCAATGAAGAAAGTCAAAATGGGGAAAGCCCCAGGAATTGATGGAGTGTGTGGTGAAATGCTGAAGCATGGGGGAGAGATAGTAGTAGAATAAGATGTGCAGATTGGCCTGGGAGGAAGGTAGAGTCCCGGAGGATTGGAAGTCAGGTATAATTATTCCCTTGTACAAAGGAAAACGGGAAAAAGAAGTGTGTGGTAATCATAGGGGCATTTGTCTTCTTAGTATAATAGGAAAAGTGTATGGTAGGATACTTATTGACAGAGTTAGAGAAAGAACAGAGGAATTAGTTGGAGAAGAACAGGAAGGCTTTAGGAAGGGAAGAGGTTGTGTAGATCAGATATTCATTCTTAGATCTTTAGTGGAAAAGTTTCTAGAGAAGGGAAAGAAGTTGTATGCGCCTTTCATGGATTTGGCGAAAGCATATGACAGGGTGGCTAGACAAGGATTGTGGAAAGTATTAAGAATATATGGAGTAGATGGGAAGTTGTTGAATGCTGTGAAGGGTATGTATGATGGTGCTAAGGCTGCAGTGCGTGTGGATGGTGAACTATGTGAATTTTTCTCTTTGAAGGTTGGGTTGAAACAGGGATGTGTCATGTCTCCATGGTTGTTCAATCTGTACATGGATGGGGTAATAAAAGAGGTACAAGGTAGGGTAGTGGATGTTGGAGTGGCCCTGGTGAGAGAGGATAGTGTTTGGAAACTCCCTGTACTGTTGTTTGCAGATGATATTGTGTTGTTGAGTGAAGACGAAGGGGAGCTGCAAGGCTTGGTGGATGAGTTTGGGAGAGTGTGCAAGAAACGGAATCTAAAGGTGAATGTAGGGAAGAGTAAAGTGATGGTCTTTGAGAGAGGTGAAGTTAGTGAATGTACAGCGAGGTTGGATGGTGAGGAATTGGAAAATGTGAGTACGTTTAAGTACTTGGGTAGTGTGATGAGTAAGGTTGGAGGTTTGGAGGGTAAAGTGCTTGAAAGGGTACAGCAGGGAAGAAAGGTTGCTGGTTCTTTGAAAGCAGTGATAAGAAACAGGGAAGTGAGCATAGGAGTGAAAAAGTTACTACATGACAGTATAGTGATACCAACTCTAACGTATGGAAGTGAAGCTTGGACATTGTTGGAAGGACACAAGTCAAGAGTGAGAGCAGTGGAAATGAGTTATTTAAGAGGAGCCTGTGAAGTTACATGAAGAGACAGGCTGACGAATGAGGATATAAAGGAGCGTTGTGGTGTGGATGTGGATGTAATAGGAAGTATTTTGAGGAACACACTGAGGTGGTTTGGCCATGTGGAGAGGATGGAGGGTGAAAGACTGACGAAGAGGGTGTATGTGAGTGAGGTGGAGGGGGGCAGAGGGAGGGGGAGGCCGAGGATGAGATGGAGGGATGGGGTGGAGAGGTATATGAGAGAGGGGTGTGTGAGTTGGGAGCAGGGCAGTGAAATGGCGGGGGACAGGACGACATGGAGGCGATTTGTTTGTGGCCACCCCAAACGGGATTGAGGCGTCTGGCAATGGATAGATAGATAGTCTTCCATAACCATGAGGCCCCTACAGGTGATAATACCTTTACAGGAATTCCTGGAATGCGGGATCCTCGGCTCAACATCATAACAGTGAAACTTGAGCAGTTTAAGCAAGTTCTTAACCTGGGAGGAGTTGATGGTCTGCATTATTAACAGGTATGTCAATCAGGGTACGAGTCTGGGGCAGTTCAGTCTCGGGAACGGTCAGTCCGTGTATCAGTCAGTCCATATCGACCACCTCCATCCCTGAAGGGGGAAGAGGTGGCGTGGGCGTCCACTGCAGTAACCACCTCTCCCTTGTGGGGGAAGTGTGAAGAAAGAGAAGAAACGCAAGGGGCAATACACCTAGGGAGAACACAAGTGTTGCTAAGATTACCCGCTCATCCCACTTCAGGGAGGCCCGACCGTGTATTTACCCAGACCGGTCAGTGAGCGGGGACCCTCCATGGGCAGGAGGCAAAGACAGTCTCAGTACAAAGTTACAGACACTTACTCTACCAAACTAACAGGGAGGGGAGGAAAACTAACTAATCCTAAGTTACCAGAGAGGTAAAAAAAAAAAAAAACGCTGGTGAGGCAGCCCTAAAAAGCTGGAGGAAAGAACACATGAATATACGTCCACACCCTCTGCGACCATACATACAAGTCCAGTACATGTTTAGATAAGCCTTAGTTGTGAATAGGCCTGTGTCTCCGTGGTTAGTATTGAGATCAACTCTTTATTTGACTAAACTTTACCATAACTGAGGTGAAAAGAATTAGCGATATTTGTCAGGTGCAAACAACCAGTTACACGAGTACGACAACAGAGGTAAAGAGAAAGCTTTCAGAGAGCGCATACCTCCGTCAACGCCAATAAAACTTAAGGTTTACCTGATGAATGCTTTTACGGCCTCACATAGTCAAACAATCTGCACAACAGTCATAGTCTCCCTTGTTACCGAACTGCAGAGATCGCATGCATATACCAATAAGGTGTGTTAGTTTGGCCAAAGTCAATAGCTTTAAAATTACTAGTAATCAAATGGTAGATATGAATCTTGTTTACACATATATACGTTTGCTTTTGTCTCACATGTAAGTTACCTATTTCAGTTTTGTGCTGAAACTGTGCAAAAAACGCGTAAATTTGCACAAATTACGAAATTATTGGAGACGGCATTTGGGTGGGATTATACTGCAGGAAGGAGGGTAATGGTGTATTATAATACCATGAATTTTTATTGCTACTCAGACAAAACTTAAACATTTTTGGGAAGGTCGTTTTTCTCTTTTGTGCTTTCACGGCAAACTGGCAAGTCAAACCGCTTAATGAACTGCACTGAGATCCACTGTCATTGCTGTGCAAACTTTATTAATGAGATGCAGATTTGTACTGTTTGGAAAGACTGTAATGATCCTTGTATTTCTACGAGTGTCATAGCTTTCCACAAAAAGGTCCCAGGTAGAGACAAGACTACAAGCTTGGACTCATCTGCACCACCTGGTGGAGTAAGGGAGAGAGCTTCATGTAGCAACGCTAGCAACTGTCAAAGATCTCCGTTATGGACTGCACCTCAGAGAGACTAGTGACCAAAACAAGAGGAAATACAACACTGACCAACTTGTCACTGACCTTATGAAAGCCTCGCTTGTTCAATGGGGCAGAGCAAATCCACATTTTTGTGGGTTAGTCATAAACAGCCAGGTCAGGATCAAAGCTAAGTTGAAAACCATGTGAGAACAGGCTAACAAGGTGTCTGCAGGCAAAGCAAAGCTAGAGGAGAAAGGTTTATGGAGAAGCTTGATAGGTTGATGGACATACTTACCTGCAAATGTGATATCAAGACCTGTACGGATGTTGGCTGCAACTCTGCCTGTGCCAGTGGAGTGCATGTAGATTGTCACTGTAGTAGAACTGAAAAGATGCCAGTGATAGAGGTAGCCTTCAATAAAGGCCAGAGAGAGAAAGTTGGAAGTGTTGGCCCTCACCAAATAAGACCAACTGACTTTCCAGAGACTAGAGACAGATACTGCAACAGGAAAGGAACGAGAAGCAGAGAGGGGTTGAAGACAAAATAAAGCAGAACAGACAGAAGACTGAACAGGAAGAATAAGTATGGAGGTCCCTGTCTGCACAAGATGACTCTGATGATGCTGTGGAATTAGTAGCTAAGAAAGACTGATTACTTGGCAGCTGATGTTGAGACTTGTGGTGCTTAGTGTTTAAAAAGTGAAGAGAGCAAAATACAACACTGAGGACACCACCAACATAGCTCTGGCAAGCCTCAGCCACCACACTGGACTTCGATAGACTGCAGAGATTGCTTCTGCTACATGGCTTGATGCAGGCCACATCAGTGAGTTTGACGCTACTTTGGTTATTGACCATAACAAGGTCAGAAGGTCTCAGGAGAGAAATATTGAGAAACTGAATATGAAATTTGATGAGGAGCTTAAGGAGAATGGGATCACATGTATTTTCTTTCATGGTCGTCGTGATGAGACCGAGGTAACGTTGGAAACAGAAGAGACTGGGAGCCTCTATCCAGGTGCTGTAGAAGAAGAACAATATACAGTGTGTATAGAACCTGGTGGTACATATCTGTGGCACTGTTCTTGATGGAGCTACTGAAGAGAAAAGACATGCCCAAATTATTGTTGACAATCTAGTAGAATGGCTGAGGAACAGAGAAGCAGACAAGACTCTTCAAGCTACTGGGGGTGATTCCTGCAATGTCAGCACTGGTTGGGAAGGAGCAGTAATGCACTATGTTGAGGAGAAACTCCAGAAGAAACTTGTTTGAACAGTCTGTGACTTACATACAGGTGAACTGTCACTTAGACACCCAGTGACTGCTTTGGATGTGAAAACACTTACTAAAAATAAGTCGTCAGATCCCCTGGGAAAAATGTTGAATGATGCAACAGAGTTGGAGTTTGATCCTGATTTTATCAAAGTTTGTGATGGCCCCTCCATCTTCCTCAGCTCAGTGAAGATGTGTTGAAAGACCTGAGTACAGACCAAGGCTATGGCTACAGGATTGTCACAGCTATTAGAACTGGCGTTCTACAAATTTGACACTGTTGGAGATAGGACCAATGTGCCACAGGTATGTAAATGTAATAATAAAAAGCCCCCAGAATCCTGGCTCTATCGGATACGCCGAAAACATTCACTACGTTCTGTAGCTTCATATAAACGTATCCGACAGAGCAAATCCGGACGCTGCGACGTTAAAAGGGGGTGCCAAATCCCTGATCATGCACTTCTCCTGAAAACATTCGTCCAGCTAGCTCGATTTCTTGTCAGTTCCCTAGCCTCACCGACTTCCAAACCCCTCATCCTCACACACTCATCCACCATATCTCTCCACCTTCTCCTCGGCCTACCTCGCCTTCTCCCTCCTCAAAATTCGCTTAAATAAAAAAAAAAAAAAAAAAAAAAGGAGGCCTTAGAAGAGACAGGTCGCAGGGAGAAGGGCTTGGCAACTTGAGAGAGAGACAGAGAGCGACAAAAAAAAAAAAAAAAAAAAATGGGCAACACAAATGACGTTACCAAGAGTGAACATCTTCAACACAAAGGGCTTGGCAACATGGGAGAGAGAGAGCGAGACAGGGAGGTAGCTACCCGGGACTCTATACTTCGCTCTGTGTGAGAGACTTGTTAATATTTCCAAGACAAATAAAAATAGTCCCATACTATTCTTTACCTCTCCTGTCACTACATGACAAATGGGAAAGAAGATTAGCTACTCACGAAGCTACTCCAGTATAATAACCGCTCTTCCACAAGTCTAATATATAGAAAACTCCACTACAAGTAACATACAAAGTCATTTATGACATTTGGTAGCAGCGAATCTACGGACATCGTCTCCGAATTAAAAGCAAATTTCTACAAAAGCAGGCGAGACTCTACAAGATTAGCTTCAGTTCTACAGTGAGTTCCTACAAAATACAGCCTACAATGCAAATAGCCTACAAGTCTACAAAACAACTCTATAATCTTCACGTAACTTCAAGCAGCAACAAGAAGAATATAAAACAAAGCAAGTAAAGAAGAGGAAACACCGAAGCAACAAGCACACAAACCCCAACCACTCTCTCCCGCCTACGCTGACGCAGAGGTCAAGACGACGAAGCAAACACCAAGTCCATATTCACAACTCATCTTACTCACCCGTCTTCACTCAAGTTACTCATCGCTACTCGTTTACTCACCACAGCATTATAGGAAATTAATAGATTTTTTTTTTTTCGGTAGGTTACGATGAAGGGACTTTTGCTATGGATTCTCCTCTACATAGCAAGAGGATATGCGCACCTAGACCCCAAACATATAGTACGACAAGGATGCCTCATAGCTCCAACGGCCACGATTACAATCGTTAAGGACGTCATGAGTACTGAAATAAGTCTAGATTACTTGTATGACTTACCTACTTATATAGACAGACTTGCGACGCCAAGCCGTGTGTCTGACACCCCACAACACGCCAATCAACCCGTGAAGAACAACGCTATCACCACGTGCAACACCACTCACACCATTCCCACCACGGTAAAAATTAGTGAGTTACATAGTTACTTCATTTATACAATACACAGTGATAGACAATAAGCTTCTGCACAAACATATAAAACGTGCTGTATAGTTACAGCTTAAATACACATACTTACTTCAGTTATCTGCATGACTCAAACACTAAATAATCACCAACAATAAATATTCTACACTGTATATATTCATTCATTTATTATAACATTTATTTACTACCAACGAGTGTTACCATTTATACCCACATAAAATACGTGTTGCATACATACAACTATACATTATTACATCTACAAAGTAATAAAGAAAATATACCATCACAGTTACTCAGTGAGCAATTAAAAGAACTGTATTAAACATTTATTAATTAAAACTACCTAGTGGAAACATATAAATTAACTTACGAAAAAAAAAAAAATGGCCAACACAAATGCCGTTAGCAAGAGTGAACATCTTCAACACAATCGTGAAGACAATGATTTCCACACAGTGCTGACACACATATTACCCACGATAGGTACAGGTGAACAACAAATCAGTGTATATAGTTAATACTGTATATATGTATATATATTTTTTATATAAAATAACAAAATATGGGACTATATAATATCATTTTCAATAATATCTGTGCAATATAAACTAAACTTTAAAAAAGTATCCCAAGGAAATTAGCCAGTAATTATGCAACCATGAACAAAATGGAAAAAAGCGTACACAAGCAAAGAGAAACAAACTATAGAAAATCAATACATAAAAAAAAAAAGAAAGAAAGAAAGAAAGAAAGAAAAAAGAGAAATAGAGTAAGATCACATAACAAACAAATGAAAATAAGTGTAAGTGTTACTACATATGCCAAAATACCACATAAACTACAAACAAAAAAGCAAATTGTTGTCTCCACAAGCAAGTGGCATGACACATCATCACTATCATCGACCGCAGCATATGTTAGGACTGCAATTATTACAATTATGTAACAATTATGTAACTCCATATTATAATTATGTAACGACAAACGATTGCATTATGTTACACTTTGCCAATTAACAGCTGCATTAACAAGATGTAACTTTAACTACAATTATGTAACTACAAACTTTACTTTAATGCATTTATTCAAATATGTATACAACTTGTTTAAAATGTAATATTACTGAATAATCACTAATTACTATGAATATTATATGTTATACAATTATGCTACTTTTACAATATTATGTATTTCACTTAATTAGCTTATAAGTTCATTATAATGTGTATGTAATATGTATTAATATGTTATGACTATTAACTGTCGATGGTACGCCATTTTCGCGCGGCCGAGCAGTATGTTGGGACTCCATATTATAATTACAAATCATAATAGATAGATAGATAAATAGATAGATAAAGAGACAGATAGAAGCAGGGAGTCAGATGATGAGAAGGTATTGTGTCTGCGAGAATCGAGCAATGCTAAACATGCTTACACACTCTTAACTCAAGGAATGCTTGATAGGCACACGACAGCGCCTAGTGACCATACACACACATACACACATACTCACACACAGGCTTCTAGAACTTTCCATCACAGGGAACACACGTGATACATCTTCTGTTTCACCAGAATTTAGGAAAGAGAGCTCAGAGGGAGGTTAGCCACAGTACAGGCAGGAGGAGAAGGAGACAAGCCATACAAGAGACAGGTCGCAGGGGAGAAGGGCTTGGCAACATGGGAGAGAGAGAGAGCGAGACAGGGAGGTAGCTACCCGGGACTCTATACTTCGCTCTGTGTGAGAGACTTGTTAATATTTCCAAGACAAATAAAAATAGTCCCATACTATTCTTTACCTCTCCTGTCACTACATGACAAATGGGAAAGAAGATTAGCTACTCACGAAGCTACTCCAGTATAATAACCGCTCGTCCACAAATCTAATATATATATATATATATAACTCAACCACAAAGGAACCACAAAGGAGTCACAAAGTCTTTTATGACATGGCTACAGGATTTTCACAGCTATTAGCACTGGCGTTCTACAAATTTGACACTGTTCGATATAGGACCAATGTGCCACAGGTATGTAAATGTAATAATGAAAAGCCCACGGAATCCTGGCTCTATCGGATACGCCAAAAACATTCACTACGTTCTGTAGCTTCATATAAACGTATCCGACAGAGCAAATCCGGACGCTGCGACGTTAAAAGGGGGTGCCAAATCCCTGATCATGCACTTCTCCTGAAAACATTCATCCAGCTAGCTCGATTTCTTGTCAGTTCCCTAGCCTCACCGACTTCCAAACCCCTCATCCTCACACACTCATCCACCATATCTCTCCACCTTCTCCTCGGCCTACCTCGCCTTCTCCCTCCTCAAAATTCGCTTAGATATACCTTTATCACCACTCTATTGTCATCCATTCTCTCCACATGGCCATACCATCTTAATACACTCTCCTCGATTCCGGTGTTCACAGACATCCTCATTCCACATTTTTCACGAATCACATTATTTCGTATCCTATCCACCCTCTGTAGTCCACATACATTCCTCAGCAGTCCCATCTTCACTGCGCTTACTCTACTTTTCATTTTCATGCCACACAATAGTCGCACATCCATATGTTAAAAATGGCACTAACACTCCTTCGTTTAAGCCTCGTGCAGCTGCAACACTCAAGCCTCTTTTCTTATCAAGGACTTCATTGCACCAGCTACTTTCCTTCCTTGTGTCACTCTACTTTCCACTTCTTTTGCACATTTTCCTCTCTTTCTTATTACTGTTCCCAGATATTTGAACTCTCACCAGTTCTGGTCTCTCTCCATTCACTGTAACATCGCACTGGGAGTCACCTTCTTTTCTACATTTACTCTTCACTATATTTTCTCTCAAGGTACGACGCTCACAGACATCAGCAAAACTCTGCACTAGCCTACCAAGTTCTTGTCCGGTACTGGCAAACAGTCCTGCATCATCAACATACAACAAACTTGAGATATTCCATCCATCACCAATGATTACCAACGCCATCCCCCCTTCTCCATTGCTCGTGTTTTTACTTCTCTCATCACCCCACCCATATATATACTGAACAACTATGGGGACATCACACAACCTTGTCACAAGCCCACACTGATCCCGAACCATTCACTTAGATGCCCGTTAACCCTTACACGTGCTTCACCACCATCATAAAAACTCTTGACGGCACCTAGCAGCTTACCATCTGCACTATACACGCGCAAAACCTTCCCAATCCTTCGTTGACTACTTTGTCGTAGGCTTTTTCTAGGTCAATGAATGCCATAAACACCTTTTAGTCCTTCTCTCAAGCCGTCTTCACTATCTGTCTTACTGCAAATATTTGATAAGCACATCCTGTGCCACTCATAAAGCCATCCTGCTCATCACTCACTAGGACTTCTGATATCTATCTTACTTTATAATAATTCTTCCTTATACCTTCCCTGCCACGCTCAATAAACATATGCTATGATAAGTTTTCCATTCACTTCGCTCACCTTTATCATTGTACAGGGGTACAATCACAGTTTTTCTCCATTCTGCTGGCACAGTCTCACTCATCCATGCCTTCTTATATATTATCTCCAAAAAGCATTTCATTCCACTCTCTTCACATCACTTAAGCATCTTTGCATACACCTCATCAACCCCAGCTGCTTTCCCTTTTTCCAGCCGCATCACAGCACTCTTCACCTGTGCTAGTGTCACGTTTCCTGGCACTGCATTCCTCTGCACACCTCCAAAACCAATCATGTTTACAGTGACTCTCCTCTCTCTATTCCTATTCATCAGACTTTCAAAATATTCTTTCCATCTGGTCCTTACTTCATCCCCAAGGGTTAATAATCTACCACCTACATCCTTCACACCTTCACATTTCTTTCTACTATCACTTCCACATTTCCGCACCTCTTTCCAGAATAACTTCCTATTTTCAGAGTAGTTGGCATTCATTTTTCTTCCTAGGTCATTATTTACCTCCTTCTTTTTCCTCTTCACTAGTCTCTTGACGTGCTTTTTGCTCTCAGTATACTCAGTTCTTATTTCAGCTGAACCCCTATCCTGTAACCACTTTAGGCACTTCTTCCTCTTTTCCTCCACGGCTCTATTAACCTCCTCATAATAATAATAATACTCGTACCTCAACGCAAGACCATACAAATATTTCTGGCTGCAAAGAAATGATATAAAATGTCTAGAGTACTAAGCAGGACTTGTGGCTGTACATTGTGCCTTATATGTCTGCAGTGATGCTTCATTACGTATAATACTCTTTAACATTATCTTCTGTGGTATTTACCAACTAATAGTATGGACGCAGTTGGCCTCAGCGACGTACCAGAAGATAAAGAGTTGGGATACGCATAATAAATCGCTGAGAGAGACGCGCTACGACGTCTTGTTTGTCACCTAGATCACGGCCCGTGATAAGAAAACCTGATTTAATAATAATAATAAACCTCATTTACTACTAATAATAATAATAATAATAATAATAATAATAATCTCCGTCACTTCCATACCTTCTTTCCCAATTCATTCTTTGCGCCAACCATTCACTCACTCGATGTAGCCTACAGTAATGGCAACTCCTCACGAGTGACAAGTTAGACAGATTCCTGTAACCCATAAAACAGTTTATTTCGCTGGGTGGTGTTGTGGGTTAAGGCGCTCTAACCGGACGGATGCGGCAATAAGGGTTTACATCCGAGGATTGTTTGGGGTTTATTGATCACATAATGCCACTCAGGGACGAGACACTGGTCATCCCTGCCTTAAATGACAGGACTCAGCAGCCTAGTCCCGGGCCCCTACGCTCCTCATGGGCCATAAAGATGGCATGACATAGATATATTTCCAGACGATTTCATTCATCTTAGGAGAGACTTTACCAAATGGATACGTCAGACATGGCCTCCATTAACCCCTTAATTCCAAATATCTCCCTTAAGCTGAATAAAACCGTCTGGTATTTAGCAAGACTAAGTATAAATACATCATTGGAGGGAAGGGGTTAATAGTGCTTTATATATAAGTTCGTTCATCAGATGATTTATTCCTTTCATTGTTGCTGACTCTGCACGATGTTTGACATTTTAGTGTGAACCTCAGATCACGGGTGGACGGGGTTACATCTAGCTTTCAGTAGTTTTCACAGACCCCGATAATAAAGTCATGAAAAGATGAAACCATCATAACACATCAGTTGACTGAACGGATGAAAATGAAAACGAACTGGATTTAAGAAGAAATTGCTTCTGAGATGGAACATTTACCGTCTCATGTTTCGGACAAATCTAATATTCTGCCTTATCTAACGCCAGACGATTTTACTCAGTTGTTTTAGACATGTGAGCCTTCGTGCCTGTAGCAGCAAACAGCCTAACTCAGTCCAGCCGAATGTCACAGCCACTGTAACCTATGCAACTCTTACTTACCTAAGCAGCCATGACATTACTGCCATTGACTAAATAAAACAAGAGGGAAAGGCATTCGGCAGATATGCAAGTGACTTCTGAAGCCACAACAAATATGGAGAGAGAGAGAGAGAGAGAGAGAGAGAGAGAGAGAGAGAGAGATGGGTAAGGTTGCCATATCTGAACAGTCAAAATACCGGACGCCTCCACTGAAAGCCATGCTGGCCACACCCCTAACACAAACTTTGGCCTTTTGACATTATGAAACCATTATATCTATATCTATCTGTCTATCTATCTATCCATCCATCATTCAATCCTACATTGCCCCATGAGGAGCGTAGGAGCCCGGGGCTAGGCAATTGGTCCCGACATTTAAGATGAGAGTGACCAGCCTCACTCATCCCTGAGTGGCATTACATGAGCAATCAACCCCAACCACCCCTTGGATATAAACCTTCAATGGCTCAATCCGATTGGAGCACAATAATTACCCACTAAACCATTAGGCGCCAAAATTTGGTTATATGGTTACCACCCAGCGTAGTATATGGTTTCCTGGTGCACAGGAAACCATTTGGCTTGCCACTCAGTGTAGAGTCACCCACAGGCTGAAGGAAGTGGAAAGAATGAAGGAAAGACAGAAGAGGGGGGTCTAAAGTCACCCGTAGGCAGAAGGACAAGGAAAGAATGAAGGAAAGAAAGACAGAAGAGAATGGAAGGAAAGAAGGATGGAAAGGAAAGGGCAGACATCCGAGAGCAGCACTACATCGAGTGAGTGGATGGTGAGCGCCCCCACCTACAACAATCTATCTATCTAACTATTTACCTCTCTCTCTCTCTCTCTCTCTCTCTCTCTCTCTCTCTCTCTCTCTCTATATATATATATATATATATATATATATATATATATATATATATATATATATATATATATATATATATATATATATATATATATATATATATATATATATATATATATATAATGTGCTCGACTCTGTGCATAGGCTTCACAGCCTTCCCTCAGGGCCCAGTAGTCCTCCTACATACCATACACCTCTACATGTCACCACTTCGGCGCTAACACCCACCGTCCATATTGAATGCATGCTAGGGCTGTCTCATACAGGACTGCTGAATTGGTATTAGCGGGGGTATTTTTACGACATGTCGGCGGTTCTTCTGGTAGATCGATAAAGTCTGCTTTACATGTAATTCATATCCTTACACTGTTCCCTGCCCCAGCAATAAATAAATAAATTATATATATATATATATATATCATCAGCCGTTGAGGTCCACTGCAGGACCGGCCTATCTCTACCGAGGCAGGGACGATACAGCCAATGTATCTCTACCAAGTAGTTTAGGCTGTCTGGTAGAAACTTTATGTAGGGTGAGAAGTGCTTGTAGTGTTGTAGTGGCTTTGGATGTGTGTGTAGTCTGTGAACCAAGTGTAATCGGCCCGCCTTAAGTTGACTGGGTACAGGCATACTAGTATGCAACGCTGGTTCAACCACAGCACTCCTTGTGTCCGCCAAAGTAGTAAATGCCTCAGTGGATGTTTCCCAAAGTTTTTACGACTCTGGCGGGAGGCGAACTCACGTCCACCAGTGTGCGAGACGCACGCTCTACCACTGTACCACAGAGACTCCATATATATATATATGAAGAGAGAGACCTGTACTTTACACAGGAAAAATAATCCAATACATTACCACTATGCCAGGGGGTCATCTCATCCTCTTCATGGCCACAGTTGGGGCGGAGGGACATTGGTTACAATATTGTAACAATATGAGATACTTCCCGGTTGTGGTGTAGTGCTATGCTGCCTGGCTCTCACCTGAGTCCTGGGTTCGATTCCTAGCATAGTGGTAATATATTGGATGATTTTTCCTGTGTACAGTACAGGTTTCTCTCTTCATTCTGACTGGCCGTAAGTGCCTGGGGTAGATTAAAGCATCTACTTGCCCGAGTGCCAGGGGGTTATCTCATCCTCTTCAGGCCCACAGTGGGGGCGGAGGGACATTGCTTACAAGATAGTGACAATGTGAGATAACTTTTACCTGGTCGTGGTGTAGTGGTATGCTGCCTGGCCCTCACCTGAGAGTCCTGGGTTGGATTCCCGCCATAGTGGTAATATATTGGATGGGTATCTGTCTATCTGGATATCTGTCTATCTGTCCATCTATCTATCTATCTATCTATAGATACATAGATAGATAGATAGATAGATAGATCAGTCCTAAGTTGATGACAGGGAGTGCTGGAGCTCCCGTTTCATCAGCCCTCAGGACTAATTCCTGACCATCCCCCTTTGCTGAACTTTTTCAGTGTCTCAGTTACACAGAGAGTAGGCCAGCATGCTCTCCAGTACAAATTTCTCTAACTATCTTCACCAAACTACATGCACAGTACACACTACACTTCCTATTCAAAATTACCAAAAATGGCGTCGATTAATCAAGCCTCGGAGTCCCCAGGGGGGGGGACCATAAATGCCCCCGCCATCTGCCCCTCTCCCGGTGACGACTCGAGGTGCCTGGAACCACTGTCTGACTCTCTTCTTCTTCATTTCTGCAACATTCGCGGCCTTTCATCTAACTTTCGCTCTGTTGAGCACCACCTCTCCTCCTCTAAACCTCACCTTCTTTTTCCAACGGAGACTCAGCTGTCTGAGGCAACCGACAGCAAACCCTTTTCTGTATCCTCCTACTTTCTCTATACTCATTTCAAAGCCAAAGGTGGCTGTTGTGTATATATACGGAACGACTTATCTTGCTCTCGTGTTCCTGAACTTGATTCTTCTGAATTCTCTACACTCTGGCTTCGGCTTTCCTGTCATTCTCTGACTAAATATATCTGTGCTGTTTACTTATCCCCTAATTCTACTGACTATCAAAAATTCTTCGACTATCTTACTTCTACGATGGAACACATTCTGTCCATTTCTCCTTTCTCTGAAATCTCCATTCTTGGAGATTTCAATGTTCACCACCACCTTTGGCTCTCCTCTCCTTTCACGGATCCACCTGGTGAACAAGCCTACATCTTTTCTATCCTTAGTGACCTAGAGCAGCTTGCACAGCACCCTACCCGTATCCCCGACCGCCTTGGAGAGAGCTCCAACATACTTGACCTCTTCCTCACAACTAATCCTTCTGCCTACTCTGTTAATCTTTTCTCTCCGTTGGGATCCTCCGATCACAACCCTGTTACCTTAACCTGTCCTATCACTCCGGTACGGCCTGTGGACCCTCCAGGGAAACGTCGTCTGTGGCATTTTGGAGCCGAGGACTGGGAGGCCCTCAGGCTGTACGTCTTTGATTTTCCCTGGAATGATTATTGCTTCCATGGCTGTGAGCCATCTGAGTGTGCCTTGCGCATTACGGAGGTTATTCTCTCGGGCATGGAAGCATACATTCCTTTCTCATATCCTTTGACTAACGCAAGAAAGCCTTGGTTTAATCACGCTTGTTCTAATGCTGTCTGCAACAAGGAGAAGGCCTACAAAAGGTACCGGAGCCAACCCACCCCTGAATCACATCATCTTTACGTTTCTGCCCGGAATCGTGCTAAGTCTGTTCTTTGCTCTACTAAAAATAATTTCATCCATACTAAATGCTCTCAACTCTCCAACTCGAATTCTTCCCATTGCTTCTGGCACCTTGCCAAAAATCTTTCTAACAACTTTACCTCATCATCCTTCCCTCCTCTTTTCTACTCTGATGGTTCTGTAGCTATTTCTTCTACTGATAAAGCAGATCTCTTCGCATAGACTTTCTCCTCCAATTCCACCTTAGACGATTCCGGTGCTGTTCCTCCATCACTTCCCCCCTCTGACTTCCTCATGGCTGACATTAAAATTTCTTCAGTTGATGTATTTTCTGCCATCACTGGCCTCAGTACTAACAAGGCATATGGGCCTGTTGGGGTCCCTCCTGTTGTTCTCAAGAACTGTGCTTCTGTGCTTACACCCTGTCTAGGCAAACTCTTTCGCCTTTGTCTGTCAACTTGTACCTTTCCTTCTTGCTGGAAGTTTGCTCTCATTCAGCCAGTCCCAAAGAAGGGTGACCACTCCCAACCCTCCAACTATCGTCCAATTGCTTTAACGTCCTGTATTTCAAAAGTTTTCGAGTCAATTCTTAATAGAAAAATTTTAAGGCATCTTTCCTATCAAAACCTTCTTTCCGATCGTCAGTATGGGTTCCGTCAGGGACGCTCCACTGGCGATCTTCTCACCTACCTTTCAGACTCCTGGTCATCCTCCTTTCGGGACTTTGGCGAAAGCTTTGCCATTGCACTTGACATCTCAAAGGCTTTCGATCGAGTCTGGCATAAATCTTTAATTTCCTAACTGCCCTCCTACGGTTTCTATCCTTCTATCTGTGCCTTCATCGCTAGCTTCCTTTCTGGTCGTTCTATAACCGCTGTTGTAGACGGCCATCGTTCTTCTCCTAGATCTATCAACAGTGGTGTTCCTCAGGGCTCTGTCCTATCACCAACTCTCTTCCTTTTATTCATCAATGATCTTCTAAGCTGTACATCTAACCCTATCCACTCATATGCTGATGACTCCACCCTTCACCTTTCCATTCGGTTCCCGCAACGCCCATCTCAACAGTTACTTCAAGAAACAAGGGATGAGGCTATGGCACACCTAATGTCTGACTTGGCTCGTATCTCTGACTGGGGTAAAAATAATATGGTTGTCTTTAATGCATCTAAGACTCAGTTCTTACACCTATCAACCCGACATAATCTTCCACAGGTATACCCATTAATGTTTAATAATATTCAGATTAATCCTGCATCATCCTTGAACATGCTTGGGGTTTCATTTACTCGGGACTTATCTTGGAAAGATCATATTACATCCCTTGTAAAATCTGCTTCCAAGAGATTGGGTGTGCTATGGTCAGACTCAAATATGAAGTCCGTTTGGGTGGGGCCCGAGAGGGGATTTCCCTCTCTACAGCTCTGCCGCATCAACCCCAGTACCTATCTCTCTCTCTGTCATATGTCAGCTATTTACTATTTGAAATTGTATATTAAATATTCTGTACTTATTAAATATATTAAATAAGGCTATATAGTGCTATGAATGTGTCGCTTTTTAGGATAATAGCAATGATTTGTATAAATTCCACACCACGTGACAACGTCGCTTTCCGACGTTGCCAGAGGTCAAGGACACCCACCTCAGACTACAGGTGACCGGTCACTCCCTGATTCCCACCCGCGATGGCAGCTACTCCGACTCGCTCTCGTGTGCTCCACAGTCGGGAGAAAGAACTTATTTACAATGTGAACAAGTATTTTTTAGAAGAAAGGTCAGAGAGAGGACTTATGCCTACTGGGGAAACCTCTATAAAAAAAAATGCGCCAAGACTTTTACCTCAGTGGTGGTGTAGAAAAAAGGTCGAAACAATATAGAAGAAAACACAGCTTACAAATATATAAAAACTTTCTCAATCAACTGAGAGAGAGAGAGAGAGAGAGAGAGAGAGTGAGGAGGTTTGGCAAAGCTGTAGAGAGGGAAATCCCCGCGCGGGCCCCACCCAAACGGACTTCATATTTGAGTCTGACCATAAGCCGACTCCGCTCTTTCTTTACCCCTGCACAATTGTTGACTCTATACAGTGGTTTTATCAGCCCCTGTGTGGAGTACAACTCTCATGTGTGGGGAGGCTCCCCACATACAGCTCTTCTCAATAGGGTGGAGTCAAAGGCTTTTCGTCTCATTAACTCTCCTCCTCTTACTGACTCCCTTCAACCTCTGTCTCTTCGCCGCACTGTTACATCTTTATCTCTTTTCTATCGCTACTTTAATGGTCACTGCTCCTCTGAACTGTCTGCTTGCATTCCTCCACCTCTACGACGGGCGCGTAGCACCCGTCTGGCAGCAAACTCTCATCCCTTTTCTGTCCAACTCTCTAATGCAAGAGTTAACCGTTACTCCCAGTCTTTCATTTATGCAACAGGTCAGCTCTGGAACTGTCTCCCTGTATCTGTATTTCCTGCTGCCTATGATCTCCAGTCTTTCAAACGCAGTGTGTCCAGGCATCTCAAAATGATCGGATCTTGAATTTGGCTCTCTATTGTATTTTGTTTTTCTCTTGGAGGGAACTGTTACTGCGGGCTCATGGCCTTTGGTTCCTTCTTCCTCGCATAAAAAAAAAAAAAGTACTGCATCCATCCATCCATATCCCTCATCCTCAGGGTCGGCTGTAACCATTTTGGCGCCCTAGGCGAGATTAAGATTTGCCCCCCCCCCCCGCCAACACCACCACTGGTCCATGGTCCACCACATTTCCCCACCATTACTGCCTCATCACCTTATCATCCTTATGACTCACTTATTCTACAGTAATGCATGGATAACAAACTTCAGACACCACACTGGTACATTTATTTTTATTAAAGAAAAAAGAAAACATATTTTTCCATGTAAAAAGTTATAGAGCGGTTTTAACCCACTTAACGAGTCAGTGAGATAGTCCTGTTAACATTGAGTATTTCTATAACATGTAATGAAAAAAAACAGTGGTGTGTACTGTGTTCAGTTCAGTTGTCTGTGTTGATATTGTAAGTATTTGGTTCACTTGAATATAGAAAACAATTGGCATGATTGAAGCAATATATATAAAAAATGTAGAACAGCATGTAGAATCTTCCAAGTCTCTGAAATAAGGTATTGTAAGGTTGGCCACATATGAACCTGGGACGGGGTTGGTGTGTAGCAGGGGTCTTAATTGCTTATTATGAGTTAAACAGATGGAAAACACCCATGATTATGGAACCATCTTTACATGTAATACCTACTCCACCATCCTTGTGCCTCAATCACATCCTGAAATCTATTTTGCATTGATATGATTATGCACACCAACCCGGTCCCAGGTTCATATGTGGCCATCTGTACATAACTACATATTCTTAAAATGCGACACGTCTGACCTTTCTCGTTGCAGAGGCATCTATGGTTTCATCTAAAGATACCTGCTTAGATTCCTCACGATTTACGTCAGACGGTCTTGAGCCATTGTAGACCTAAGGTAGGTTTTCATTAAGGTCAGTCTGGAGAAGCTCCTCTCAGCAGCAGCAACTGCCACTGGGATAGTGGCAGCAATTCTGAGGGCCACCCACATATTTGGGTAAATTTCCTCTAGTTTTTTCTTCTGCAAGAGAGCCAGAAGTTCCATGGGGGTCATGTTGATTTCTGGCAAAGTGAGGAAAGTCTGCATCTACAGGTCTGACTCACCACCACTGCTCAGGTTGTTGCTGAGTGTTTCACATCTTTTTTTTTTTTTTTAGCTCTTTCTTGGTTACCTTAGGGAAGTGGACATGTACCCCAAACTTATCCTGCACTTTACGTAATGTCTGGAAACGTTCTTGCAGTGACGATACAAACATCCCCCATCACATTGAAAAAGGAAATTTCTGTTTTCTTTAATGCATCACTGACTTCCTCGTCTGGAGACTCATAGGAAAACTACCTCTTCGTTTTTCTCAACCTCCTTTGCTTAAGAACAGCTTCAACGTTCATTTTCTCATACATATGTTTGGCAGATGCTTGGGCTATGGCAAATCCAGTACCTCTATATCTAACCAGAGAGGCTTCTGTTTTCTTAAGGAGGTCAACTGCAACATCCAGCTGCATTAAAGACGATTGTAATATTTTGTTGACATGCAGGATTTGGGTCAGAATAGCATACTATACCACAGTACAGACTGAAAAGCGGTATGATCCAACCTCTTCAGCCAAAGACTGTGCCTCAGTATTTATTATTGGATCTGAGGCTATGTCCTTTACCTGTATGAATGCCTCTCTGACTTCAGCAGTCTGGTGTCTTACAGCCTCTACACTGTTGACTCGACTCTTCCATCTAGTATCGGACCAGGATTTCAGAGTTATGTCGACGTGGCTCTTCAAGATGCTCCATCTCTGAGTGGAGGCAGAGAACAGTGTGAAAAGAACTGAAGGTAGCCAAAGTAGCCAGTGGCATCTGGTGAGCCTTTGCCGCATCAGCTACCACTAGATTCAATGTATGTGCTCTGCATGGCACAAATAAAGCTCTAGGGTTTATTTGTAGAAGTCTGGCTTGAACTTCCTTCCTCTTTCCTTTCATATTTGCACCGTTGTCATTAGACAGCCCTCTACAGATAACCCAATATATTAATACATACAGTATATTACTTATTCATAATCCACTTCACTATACTCTCGTAACACTCCTGTATTAACCTACCTGGGGACCGAAATGAATACCTCTTAATTGGAGAGTTAATGAACCAGACTCCTCAATGGAAATATTCCAAGCCAATTCCAATTCATTTTAATTATTCTGTCTTCATTTACCGGTATTACTTCATTATTCTTTATCTGCATAACAAAAATATGTATTACTTGAATTATTAGGGTCATTGTATAGATAGATAGATATAATGTGTGTGTGTGTGTGTGTGTGTGTGTGTGTGTGTGTGTGTGTGTGTGTGTGTGTGTGTGTGTGTGTGTGTGTGTGTGTGTGTGATATAAACTCGATAGTGGCAGACAGACGTCACCTCATTGCAGAAAATGTGAGAGCCCACCAGCTAATTTTTATTTATTTATTCACATTATATATATATATATATATATAGATAGATAGATAGATAGATAGATAGATAGATATATAGACAGATAGATAGATAGATAGCCTTTGGGGGCGCCCTCCTCCAGATGGTAGCGCCCTAGGCGACCGCCTATATGGCCTATGCCAAAAGCCGGGCCTATTCATTGTGACATTTAAGATGAGAGTGACCAGCCTCCCTGAGTGGCATTACGTGAGCAATAAACCCCGTCCCTTGGATATATACCTGCACAGACTCAATTCGATTGGAGCGCCTTCTTTAATGTTTTTACAATATATTGGAAAACAGGCAAAGTACAGAATTGGCAAGATTATGACTGTAAAATGCAACAACGCCTTAGATGCAGGATAAGATCATAAGAATAACAAATGCTACAGTGTAAAAATGAAAACTAAGCCAATACTTCTGTGCAGTTACCATTTATTTTATGGCTGTAACAGCACTAAGTATGAAAAAAAAAATTGTGGCTGAACAAGAGGAAAAGGCAGGACATTCTAGCCAGCTGCTAGCACTAAACCAGCCAAGTTGGCAACACTTACCAGCTGACGAAAACAACGACTCTCTCTCTCTCTCTCTCTCTCTCTCTCTCTCTCTCTCTCTCTCTCTCTCTCCATTACAGAGTTTAATGGTATATTAAATTTTTCGAGAAAAAGTACTGGAAGCTGAAAATCCGGACTTTTGGAGAATTTTCAAAATTCCTCCCTGACGAAGATTTTGACACCTAAATGCAGGACATGTCCGGGAAAATCCGGACGTATGGCAACCCTAGAGATGGGGATTTAGTGTCGTGTTAAATACAAGTGATCAGTGTCATAAACCCATTGCAATTACCCTTCCATATCCCTTGGTAGCTTACACACACACACACACACACACCGCTCGCTGGTGCAGTGGTAACGTTCTCGCTTGCCATCTGGTAGACGGGAGTTCGCGCCTCGCTCAGGCTGCGAAAAGTTTCACAGACGAAGTGGGTGGTTACTGTCCCCCTTGAGCAAGGAGATGGGTGTGTGCGTGTGTGAAGGTCACAGCCTTGCCCTTAGATCGGACTATATGAGCTCTCAGCTCCCTTCCGGGAGGGTAAAAAGCTATCACGACCATCAAGTGATCCTGATCGACCTGGTGAATTACACACTCCATAACCCCTTCAACCCGATGACTTATTCCAAATCATGTTATTGTTGTCTCCACACGATTTTATTCAACTTGGGAAGGATGTGTAGCAGTGAAGGCGTTGATTAGGCTGTAACTGTCCACTCGAAACTGAAAAGTCTCCCCTGAGCTGAATAAAATCGTCTGAAGGGAGCAAGAAGACTAAGAAAATACGTCATGGGATTCAATGGGTTAACACCAGATGGCATCGGTTATCGACCAATTGTGGTGCTGGAGAGGGACGCCTTCATGTGGTAGCACTGATGTAACCATGCGGCTCCACTGCCTGTTTATACAAACACTCCTTATTTACCCTACCATTCCCCGAAAAGAAGAGAAGGATCTGCAGCAGGAGGGAAATATCACCCTGCATACCACAAGGTTCAGGATTCGGATGAATCTGGGACTATAATTACTACTACTACTCTTCAGGCAGCCTCAGAGGCCCCAGAGGATAGGCTATAGTAGTCCAGATGACTTAATTCCCAGGAGACCACCTGACGTTCCTGTCAGCGTTCCACAGACAGAAATACCCAATACCTATTAACTATGGCCATCTCTTGGATTCAAATCCATGACGCGATAGTGTACGGCCTTTATCAACAACTGAGGCACTATAGTTTTGCACACTTCATGTAACCACTAAAAATTATTAAAAAAGAGAAAACAGTGTAATGATGCCTTCCAATTTAGACTTTTATTTCCTTAATCTGCACAGTTAATGATAGATCTTTAACTTGGTGAAACTAATATAAATGGTGGTATTAACATCAAATCTCAGATATTGCATACCTCCGCCTACCCCAGTGAAATTTATTACTTATTCCTGAATTCTGATTAGGATTAACCTCAATTTCTTTTCCACGCTTCCCTGACGCTCTGCCAACCTATCCTTCAGATTTAACTGAAACCAGATAGCTTTCTGAGATATCTTGTACACAGATAGAGATGAATACATAACCTCTTCCAACGTCGTTGACGGAGGCAAATATATTCCTTGCCCAAATCGTGATTTTTAAAATAGTTCTCAGGTTCACGTCTTAGGGTTTTATATAATGCCTTTCTAAATAATGTCATTTGTACAGCTTATGTCTGCACTGTTGTGAAGGTGGTTCATTCAGCCAGTAATCCTTAACTCATACAGGCCAAGGATGTCAGTTTGTATTGTGTTCTTGCTACATTCAGATAATTGTTTTCAGTTTAGGAAAGGGTTCTCATAGTGAAGGCATGAACGTTGGCTGTGTCTAACTCCCTCCAGTCCCAAAAGTTATTCCGAAGCTGAGTAAAAATTTTGGATGGTAGCAAGGAAAAACAAATAGTGCGGGAGCGGGGCACCTTCACGTGATGGTACGGGTATGTATGGGCGGTGGAGGTGCCAGTTTATACATTTCTCTCAATCTCCTCCCTGGACGGAGGATGGTGGTCTGCCTTAGATCAACTCTGGCCTGCAGTCCACTGGATCCATGATTCAGATGATCCCGGGACTCGAACAACAACAGCCACTATTAGGAAAAATATATAGAGTATGTCATTGTCAGTATAGGAATTGAACCTTCATTACCATTCACTTCCCATGTGTTAGCCTCTCTTCCTCTATAATGCTTCTTCTAAAAGTTATATAACGCTACTGGCATTACGTAATGATAAATTCATTGAGCAGTAAATTATTTCCATCAAAATCTTTATTTTAATTTCTGTTACTGTTAATCCGAGATAGGTAAATGTTAGTACGAAAATTAGTGTGGAGAACTTTACGGATTATAATAAATATTTAATTAAGACATTGGGTATAACTGACGTGTGCCTCATTTTACTGAACAGTCTTTTGATGTGATGCTTATAATTTTGTATTTGTCTGTTCCTGGTCTTGATGCCTCCCATATCATGTAAGAGGAGTGATGATGATGATGATACTTAGCACAACCAGTCATCATCCTTACTAATAATGCACCTACTTAAAGGCAATAATTTACTAAAACTAATCCTGCTGTGTAAGACTATGAACTTCATATTCATGCACTTAACCCTTTTAGCCCGTCCACACACTATTTAGTTTATCCCTACTAAGCCCAGGCTTGCCTTAAGGTGGATATGGAACGTTTACTGCCACACGTTGGCATGGTACGTAGTAGTAGTTGTTGTTGTTGTTGTTGTTCCCTAGGCAGTGTGGCCGAACAGCCTCTAGTCCCTTAGGAAGGCCATGGCCGAGACCGGGCTTTCCCACAGAGCTCTCAAAGAGTGTATGTTGTGTTGTTGGCGTAGGTGATTGTGTGCAGTGCAGTCTTCCATAATGTGCTAAATAGTATGGGGTGCTGTGTTGCATCCTGCACAGGCATCAGCGATGGAATCGTCCGGCCTCTTCTGGTAGCTTAAGAGGACTGGATGGTGCCCACATCTCAGGCTGGCCAGGTGGACCCTATCCTCACAAGGGAGATAGGATTCAGAAGGGCGGATGTCACGAGGCCGTGCATGCAGCCGTGTGTTGTCTTTAAGTGACTGAATGGAGCGGCGAGTGATTTGAGTATGGATATGCTTCTGGAAGCTGGTCTCAGGTGGGCGAGGGAGAAGAGGTGACAGTATTTGTGTATGATATCGTGTGCTGGGTGTTGTTTTGATGTTCCTTGGTGTGGGTGGATGTGCTGCCATGTAATGTAGTGGATGTTGTGGGTTGCGGAGGCTGCAGCAAGAATCTGGGTGCCTCTCATGTCTAGGTGATCCTCGACTTTGAGGACTTTGACTTCTTGATGTAGGTGATCTGTGGGTGTAGTAGCTGTGCAGCCTGTGTTTATTTTTATGACCTTGTTCTGTATGGTCTGTAGAGTGTTGTACTGTGTTTTGGTGAGGTTAGGAGCCCAGGCAGGGCTTGCATAATTCATCACTGAACGTACGTATTGTTTGTATACTGTGGTGGTGGTTTCTTTGTGTCCGAATGTTGTATGGGCAAGTGACTTCAAGGCATTGAGTCTTGGTGTTATTTTATTTTCAATGTCTGTGATCTGTTGTTTAAATAACATCGATGTATTGTATGTTACACCAAGAATTTTGTGTGTGTGTGTGTGTGTGTGTGTGTGTGTGTGTGTGTGTGTGTGTGTGTGTGTGTGTTAGAGAGTGTTGTTTATAGTGAAGAGTGGGCTGTGACAGTGTTCTGCTGTCCAGTTTGTGAGAAGGGTCACTGTAGATTTGGCTGGGGCTATTTTGAGCCTGTTTGTGGTGAACCATTTGTGTAGTGTGTTGAGGTAAGGTTGGATGATGTGTGCGGCTGTGTTTGTGTTTTGGTGCATACATGTAAGTGTTATATCATCTGCATGGTAAGCTATGTGTATCTGTGGTGTGTGGGGTGTGGGCATGTCGTGCATGTATAGGTTAAAGGGTGTAGGGGACAAAACAGATCCTTGGGGGACGCCGTTTGTGAAGTTTCTGATGTTAGAAGACTGACCGACAAATGTTACGTGTGCACATCTGCCTGCTAAGTAGTTTGCCAGCCATCTTTTTGTGTTATTGTGCAGTTTGTCTTGAGTATTTTGTTTGTGAGGTTGTGGCGGGGGATGGCATCAAAAGCTTTGAAAATGTCTAGTGTGATTAGGAGTGTTCTGTGTGGTGTCCTAGCTGAATTCATGCCATCGAAAACTCCCTGTGTAAGGTCTGTAAGAAGGGTGTTTGTGGAGTGTAGTGGCCTAAAGCCATGTTGTGATTGGGCTAGGGGAATGTAAGGTGTGACTAGTTGTAGTACCTGTCGTCCAGTGACTTTAGGGGGGGTGCAGAGGAGTGTGATTGGGCGGCGTGAGGAGGGTAACGTGAGGTCTTTGTTGGGTTTAGGGATAGTGATGATAATGCCATGCTTCCAGATGATGGGTATTATGTTGTGTGAGTCTCTGTAGTTTGATACGTTGGTGAGTGCTTTTGTGGTTTGTGGTCCAAGGTGTTTAAGGTGAATGTTGCTTATGTTGTTTGGTCCACAGGCAGATGAATGCTTAAGGTTGTTAATGATGTGCCTCGTCTGGTTGTACGTGAAAGGTGCATAGTCTGGGTCTGTGGGGAACTGTCTCTTACGTTGGGTGATACGTCGGTCTTCGGGATGGGGGTTTAGGTGGCTGACTTGTGAAAAGTGATTGATGAGAGTGTTTGCTTGCTGTTTGTTTGAGGGTATGGTGTCTGTTGTTGTGATGGCAGCGTGTGATTGTGTTGTGTTGCTGTTGGGAAATGTGATGCTGTTTAGTGTTTTGTAGAATTTGCTGATCTTTGTATTGTGGTCAAGTGTTTGGAGGTAATTTTTCCAGTTTAGTGTTTGCTATTCTGATATTTTATTGTTTATTTGAGTGTTGAGTTCTTGTATTTGTTGTACGGTGTTTTGTGTATGGGGTGTCGGGAAGTGTCGCAGTGTGTCCCGTTGTCTGATGAGGCCTTGAATTTCTGGTGTGAAGCTGGGGTTGTGTCTGTTTCTGTTGCCTCTAGGGATGTGTCTTTTGTCTGCGTTTTGTATAATTGTATTGAAAGTGTGCACAGCGGTGTTGATGTTTGTGATGGGTGTACTGTTTAGTGTTTCAAAATGTTCTTCTGTTTCAGTTGTGAAGGCCTCCCAGTAGGCTCTCTTATAATTAGTGTATGTGTGTCTGTGGCCAGCTGGGGTGATTCTGGTTTTGGCAGTGATGATGACTGGGAGGTGATCAGAACCAAGAGTTTTGACCACTCTCCAGGATGTAGTGGGGGCGAGGTTTGGGGAGCAGGAGGTGATGCCTGGGGATGATGGGAGGAATAGGGCTTGGTGTGGGGTATGGGTATGTTGATGTAGATTGTTCAGTATGAAAAGATGATCTGTCTGGGACTGTAGTACCAGCACTTTGTCTGTGTCAGGGTTGTTGACATGCCAGGCCGACGACTTAGCGTTGAAATCACCACCCAGGATGATGTTGGGTACGTTAGTGATGTGGTGTATTTGTTAAGAGTAATTATGTGGTACTGTGGGGGACGACTGGGGGGGAACAATGCTGGGAACGCTGCTAATAAAAGTAGCGGCGCTCCCATTCCCGTTACTAGCTCGAAAAAGTGGTGGCGTTACTGGTTTCGCTACTTGATATGAAACGTAGCGGCGCTCCCGCTCCAGCTACTTTGGATATGAAAAAGGTACACAAAGGAAAGGTTAACAAAAATCTGTGATATTGCAATACACTATATACCGTTTTGATAATATTAGTCAGTCTGAGTGGTTATGTTGTGTACCAGTAATGTCAGTGTATACTTATATTGAAAAAAAAAAATAAAAGCATCATATACATGTCGGTGTCACTTAGAGCCGAAGGTACAGGAAAAAGCTATTTACTGTATAATATAACAAATGTTCTTTTACATTGTTACCTAGTATACCTACTGAAAGTAACATACGTAAATAAAAGGCAAAAAAAGGTGGCCTACCATTGATACATATTATATAGATTTATTATATTTTCAGTGATACCTATTTAAGATATATACGAAAACGAAAGTAAAAATGAACTGGGGTTTTCTTTTAACCCGTCACGTCCCGAGGTTTTCCGCACCTCCGACATCCCCCAATCCCGAGGTATTTTCGATTTTTTTTTTTTTTGGCTAAAACCTCCGCTTTTGGTGAGAAACATTGAAAATTCATAGAGAAATCGCTCACCTGAGGTTTAAAGTACTCGATCCAGGTAGGAGTTCCTCCTTAACTTACTGGGTTTTCTAACATGCTGGCACCAAAGAAAACGAGTTCTATGGGAGGGTAACTATTTCACACAACTCATAAACGATATTTATTTATTTACTTGGTACGGATTTATATGTAGTATGAGAGTATATTGGTTTTCAAGCAGTAATATAGGCATTATAAGCATTGTTTCACTCACTAACTAATCACCATACCTGACCTTTTTTGGCCACATTACCTGATCATTATTTCTGGCTGTTTCTTCTTCTAATGCTATGTAAACTTTATCCTCCACATTGTCATCGATTGGGGAATCACTCTGGCCCTGAATATCTTTACTGGCCAGGTCACTGGTAACAGGTGAATTGCTGAGACAATGGCATAAGGGGGGTAGAGGGGAGGTTATGCGGTGTAAGGCATTGTCCCTGCTTGGCATTTTGTAGAGGAATAGAGGAAGGTGTCCTGTGTATACGTACGAAAAATCACGTGTGAAAATTGTGCAAATAAGGGACCTTGCAATTGCACGACGTACCAGTACGTCGCCGGGACTGGCAAATGCAAAATGTTGCAATGTACCCATACGTCGACGGGATGGGGCGGGTTAAAGGCTATTTATACAATAGCAATTTTTTTTCCATTACTTTAAACTGAAAGTAACATACTGTTACGAAATAATAATGTAGTGAGTAAGAATTAGTCTGAAAGAGAGAGTGGGGGAGAGAGCGGGAGGCAGAGACGGGGATAGAGGCGTGTGTGTGTGTGTGTGTGTGTGTGTGTTTTGCCTACATCTAGCTGACATCCTTATTTATCTTTACTTAATTCAAACGATCGATAATTAACTAGCGAATTCCTGTCTGGTTATTGCACATTACTAATAAATAATAATTAATAAATTATTGATGTAATGTAGAACAAACATCATTAATTGACAGAACTGATGAAAGTATTATTTTTCATCATTAATAAATACAACCAAACCATCGGCATATCTGTATGTACTCACTGACTCCGGACCTGTATTTGTCGTGTGAGTAGCGATGAGCGCGGTAACGCGTGAGTACAGCCAAAAAGGAGCGGCGCTATCAGTTCCGCTACTGGCTAAAAAAAAAAGTAATGGCACTACCACCATCGCTATTAAAATAGTAGCGGCACTAGTCCCAGCTCTGAAGCGAGCCAACACTTTTTCTTCAAGACGACTGTTACGGTTGGCTGTGTCCCAATCGCCCAGGTACGGCTTACATGTTCGAATATTTAGTCTGGTCCACTGACCTTGCCACAGAGGATTTATTGATTTCTTTCCGAGAGAGACGACCGTAGATCACGAGCAAAGTCCCAAGTCTCCCCGAGCTCTACAGTCGACTTTGTAAGTCAACCTGCTCATTGTCGTAGATACAACAATGACCGGACACCCAGATCAGCATGAATGACTTGTTGCATGAATGCAACTTATTAACGATACGGCCCTGGATCTCGTGAGAGTCCGTAGTACAAGATGCAATTGCCTTAAGGACTGATTTTGAATCCAAAAATATGACAAATGAGTCATGCCTAGAATTGAGAGCATAGTCTATGGCTTTGTCAATAGCAAGAAGTTCGGAGGTAAACAAGTCGGCAATCGATACCCGAGAGCACATTCAGTCATCCACATTGCAGCACCCACACATTCACTCGACTTGGAGTCGTTGGTGTATGGTGGTGGTGAACAGACAAGGAAAGTAATAAAAAGGCGCATTTTTGTGAGGCCTGAGGCTCAAGCCTGGCTTCGCTCTTTGGCTTAAGCCAAAGTGGCCCCGCAAAAACAGTACTCGAGCCATACTGACGAATGTAAACAAACACCCCGGTCAGCTGATGACGCAAAGCAGCATGGCAGATATTGGAGAATCAGATATTTTCGATCTAAGCAGTAGTTCTTCCCTCCAGATGGGAACTTTTCCATTGTTTGCAGAGACACAAGAGTCTGCGACTGTTGTGTCCACTCTTGTAGAGGAATACATGAGCCAGGGCACTGCGTTGTCGTCTTTAATGACAACGGGCACTAGGTGTGTTAACCACTGGAAAGATGAAGGGCATTATATAAGGAAAGCTTTAAGTTTACAAACTTGGGGTGCTTGTTGAGAACCCTAGGAACACGGTACTCTCAGTGACAGTGTATGGGAAAGTAGACAGAACTCTTATTGATATTATGGTGCAGTGGTAGCAAGCTTAATAATAATTCTGGAGACAACACATTTGTGACCACCATGTTTGTAATGTGGTCAAAAAGTTATGTTGTTGATGGTAGGAAACAACTGGAATCATGGACTGGTCAGGTTTTGATATTCGTAAGATCTAACACATATCAAACGTTTGGTGAGTAAAAGTCTGATAATAGGTTATTGCTCATTTTACGTACTTATTAGGCTTGGCAGCGCCAGTAAATTTACAACCATTGTTTTACTATTAAGGAAAATCAAACATCCATAATTGTCTGAAGCAGATTGTATAAGGTGAACATACCCCAACACAAGTATCTCCACATTTTTACCTCCCACTTCCCATCTACACATTGAACAAAAAAAAAAAAAAAATGATGATTGTATTACTGGTTAGATCATGTCAGGAGTATGAGTTTAAGGCGGTTTTTGATAAGTGTCTGTTTGTGACTAGGTAGCTGAGAGGAGGCTTCATAGGCAAATAGTTTTCTTGGCAGCTGGTAATGAGTTTGTCAAATATTTTGGTAAGGACGATGATGAGCCTAAGCAGCTGACTATATGTTGGTTGGATAAAATTTGAATGTAGGATCATCCAGACAAGAGTTTGGTATGCCTTATTCAGTTTGTTAGAAGAGGAGCTAACTTCATCATGCAGATGTTGCACCTGCCAGATTTATATATATATATATTTTTATATCTATTTTTTTTTCTTTTTGGTGCAGATGATTGGCCATTTAAGTATTAAGTTGGCCAACAAGCTGTATGAGTGCATGTCTGGTTCATTCAGGTGTGCATGCAACAGGCAGCACTCTCTGTATGTTGCATAAAGTGTACCTGCATTATGAACTCTTTATCAGTGCATACTTTCAGGGGAAAGGAATTATCAAGATGATATTCATTTGTGATAACAACGTACTGAATGTGTGGGGAATTTCTGCCATAGGGTCACATTGCCTTGTGATTATTGGGTATCTGGTAGTGCTCATTTTGGATAATTTTTAGATTCGCACAACCAGAGATTCTTAGAAACATAAGTTTACCAAATAAGTTCTGGGCCAAGATAGACCATTTTTCATTCTATGCACTTTGCTCGCAAATGAATAATACTTGCATTAGGTTGAGTTGGATTGGGTTAGGTTAGGTTAGGTGGTTAGGTTACATTAGGTTGGGTTGGGTTAGGGTAAGTAGTAGGCCCACAGTACATATTTTGTCATCAAACCTGACTGTTTCCTATGGTTTTGGGTGTGATTCTGTTCATTTTGACCTTTATTTCTAAAAAGAAATAGTGGATTCTAAGATGATTGCAAAAATATTCATTCCTTTGAAACCATTGATTGGCAATAGATTTGAAGGGCAAAATCAAATGAATCACACCAAAAACCATTGGAAACACTCAGATTTGATACAAAGATCAGTCGTTGTGTGAAACTAAAAACTGACCCTCATTTCCATTCAGGTGTTCCCTTCAGTGAGCTACTTTGCTGTTAGGTCAATGTGTCCCCCCACCCCCTCAAAAAAAAATTTATATTAAGAATATTAGCAAAACCATACTTTATAATTACATTATGTTCCTTTGGGTTGGTGCAAAGAATCACATGGAAAGCAGAAAGGCTTCAGTGATCACCTGGATCAGAAAGAAGATCTTGATTTCTTCAGAAATATGCGAGTCACCAAGGAAACCTTTACTCTTCTCCTTTATTTTGTACAGGAGCAATACAGACCAGTGTTCAGTGGAGGGACTCCACCTGTTCATTAAAATTTTCTCTCCATCTGTTCACTTTTTCTCCCTTCTCCACTAGTAATCTACCATTTTTATCTTTCACACCCCAACTAACTTCGTTGGCACCCTGTGTAGCTCTATTTACCTCTTTCCAGAACATTTTCTTACATTCCCACCACTTTGCACTCAAATTCCTCCCAAATTCCTCATGCACTGTCTTCTTACTCTCTTACTAATCTTTTCACCTCTCTCCTCCTCTCTACATATAACTTTCTCGTCCTCCTCTCAGCTTCTTCGACGCCCCTGTTCCTCATCCACTCATTATGTGCTTTCTTCTGCAAGAAAATAATTCATTGGCATTAAAAGTGTTCTTATAACTGTATGAAAAAAAAGGAGATGCATGGATAAAAAATATTCAGGAATATATGAAGGAAATCAGCATAAGAAATACTAACCAACTGGACAATTTAAAAAAGGACGAAATAAAGATGAAGGTAAATGAATACGAAAAAAAAGAAAATGTTGGAGAGAACTGACAAACAAATCCTCAATTATATTTTATAAAGAGAAAAAATTAGACATTAAGGAAGAAAAACTTAATGAAAACACACAGGGTTCTACGCTGCTGCACAGATGTTGCTGGAACACTTTAAAATTAAACTGGAGAGCAAGGTATATTGGTGGAAATACGTATTGTGAATTATGTAACAAAACAAGAAGAAACTCTTGAACATTTCTTTAATAATTGTAATGCATTAAAAGATATAAGAAGTAAATATGAGGTAGAAGAAGGCAATTTAGAGAACATACTGTTATTATCATATACAAAAGAAGATGCAGATAAAAAATTCTACCACTACAAGAAATACCTCTGTGAAGTATGGAACACTAGAAAATGTATTTTAAAACATAAAAAAATAAAAACTAGACAACGAACAGCCCAGTGCTAATTCAAAAGCAATACTGAGTGTAACACCATCTGATCTACACCACAAACGAGCTGTCCAATTCACTCTAGCTACACATGTTCCTCTCTCACGTGCATCAACTGTAAATTCTAGCATATCTGTATATCAAAATCAATCGGTGCAAGCCACATACTCGTGGCAAATTGAAAAAAAAGTGAGAACAGCACATACAACACAATGGAAGACGCCATCTTTGTTTACATATGACGTCACACTCCCGGGCTCGAGCTACCTCAAGCCAGCTCCAGGGATGGATCGACTTGGCTTGAGTCTGGCTCAAGCGCGGCTCGAGTCCGGCTTGAGCCTGGGCACCGCAAAAAAGGGAATGGCTTAAGTCTGGCTCGAGCCAGGCTCAAGCCTGGGCCTCACAAAAACGCTCCTTAAGCTCCCAAACATTCCCCCGGAATACGACACGCAACCGTCGATTTTACATCCGGGTACCTATTTTTAGTTCTAGGTACGAACAGGCTAGGGCAAAGGAGACCGTGCCTAGAGGTCTCGTGGTCGACCTGGGAATCGAACCCGGGAACTCTCGCTTGCGAGGCGAGTGTGCTACCGTTACCCCATCGTCCACCTCCGTTGGGTCCAAATAAGTTTAGACATTTGCCTACGTACTTAGCGGGAATCATGGTTCTGTATTCTAAGATGGATCTAAAGCTTGGTTACAATTGTTCTTAATGATTTAATATGTATATTACGCTTTGACAATGGGTTTCATGGTATTCATATATTTATAGTATGGGCACAGTTGACATCAGTGACGTGTCAGAAGATAAAGAGATGTGATACGCAAAACAAACAACTGAGAAAGAGGCGCCATGACGTCTCCTGTGCCATCTAGAGCACGAGCCATGGTACTACACAGTCTCTTATGATAATAATAATAATAATAATAATAATAACAATAATAATAACAATAATAATATTATTATTACTATTATTAAACTCTTAATTCGAAAACTCACTTTCAGTTTTATGCTTCGCGGTAATCACCTACTCACTCGATGTGGCCTACAGTAATGGTACTTCAGGTGACTCCTCACTGAGTGACAAGTCAGATGGATTCCTGTAACCCAGGAAACAGTTTATTACGATGGGAGGCGTTGTGGGTTAGGGCGCTCTAACCGGACGGATGTGGCAATAACGGTTTACAGCCAAGGGTTGGCTGGGGAATATTGCTCACATAATGTTACTCAGGGACAAGACTCTGGTCATCCCTGTTTAAAATTACAGGACTGAACAGCCTAGCCCCGGGCCCCTACTCTCCTCATGGTCCAAAAGGGTGGCATGGCATATACTTCCAGACGATTTTATTCATCTGAGGAGAGACTTTACGAAATGGATATATACGTCAGACATGGCCTCCATTAACCCCTGAATTCCACATATATCCCTTAAGCTGAATGAAACCATCTGGTATCTTGCCTATATATAAATATATATATATATATATATATATATATATATATATATATATATATATATATATATATCATCAGTCGTTGAGTATCCACTACAGGACCGGACTATCCCGACTGAAGTCGGAACGATACAGCCAATGTATCTCTACCAAGTGGCTTAGGCTGTCTGGTAGAGATTGTACGTAGGGTGAGAAGTGCTTGTAACTGTAACTGCAGTGTTGGAGTGGCTTTGGATGTGTGTGTAGTCTGTCAACCAAGTGTTATTTTTTTTATTTTTTTTTAATGCGAGGAAGAAGAAACCAAAGGCCGCGAGCCCGCAATTATTGTTCCTTCCAAGAGAAAATCAAAATACAAGAGAGAGCCAAATTCAAGATCCGATCATTTCGAGATGCCTGGACACACTGCGTTTGAAAGACTGGAGATCATAGGAAGCAGGAAATACAAACAAAGGGAGACAGTTCCAGAGCTGACCTGTTGCATAAATGAAGGACTGGGAGTAATGGTTAACGCTTGCATTAGACAGTTGGACAGAAAAGGGATGAGAGTTTGCTGCTAGACGGGTGCTATGCGCCCGTCGTAGAGGTGGAGGAATGCATGCAGATGGTTCAGAAGAGCAATGACCATTGAAGTAGCAATAGAAAAGAGATAAAGATGCAACAGTGCGGCAAAGAGACAGAGGTTGAAGGGAGTCAGTAAGAGGAGGAGAGTTAATGAGGCAAAAAGCCTCTGACTCCACCCTGCTGAGAAGAGCTGTATGTGGGGAGCCTCCCCACACATGAGAATTGTACTCCACACAGGGGCTGATAAAACCCCTGTATAGAGTAAACAACTGTGCAGGGGTAAAGAAGGAACGGAGTCGGCTTGGCACATCTAATCTCTTGGAAGCAGATTTTACAAGAGATGTAATATGATCTTTCCAAGATAAATCCCGAGTAAATGAAACCCCAAGCATGTTCAAGGATGATGCAGGTTTAAGCTGAATATAATTAAACATTAGTGGGTATACCTGTGGAAGATTTTGTCAGGTTGATAGGTGTAAAAACTGAGTCTTTGATGCATTAAAAACAACCAGATTATTTTTACCCCAGTCAGGGATACGACCCAAGTCAGACATTAGGTATGCCATTGCTTCATCCCTTGTTTGCTGAAGTATCTGCTGAGATAGTCGTTGCGGGAACCGAATGGAAAGGTGATGGGTGGAGTCATCATAAGAGTGGATAGGGTTAGATGTATAGCTTAGAAGGTCATTGATGAATAAAAGGAAGTGAGTTGGTGATATTACCCCTGGGGGTAGGGGGGTTTTTCAAGAATACTCCCCCAGTATCCCTGCTTGTCGTAAAAGGCGACTAAAAGGGTTGGCGGAGGGTTAGTGCCCCTCCCCGGAAAACAACTAACTAAAAAAACAAACAAGAAGCCTCAGACAAGGACTGACCAAACGATGACGACCCAGGACCGGACAAAAGACTTGGTAATGGGTACATGGAATGTAAGAGGAGCAAATGATGAGGTGAAAGAGAGAGAGATTGTCCAGGTGCTTGAGGGTGCGAAAGTGGATGTATGTGGAATAACAAACAAAATGGAGAGGAAAAAGTGTGAGAGAATGGGAGTATGGATGAGGTATATGTGCAGGAGTAGGTGAGAATGAGAGGGCAAAGGAAGGAGTATGTATAGTTGTGAGTAAAAGATGGAAGAAGAGCATAAGACAGTATGGATCAGTTGGGTCAAGGATTGTGTGGGTAAAGTTGAAAGTTGGAATACAAATGTGGGTGATTGTGTGTGTGTATGCGCCAACGCAAGATCGTGCTAGAAGAGTGAGAGACGAGTTCTGGACAAATGTATAAGTGTGCACGGAAAAGTTTGGAAGGAATGAGAAAGTGTTTTTGATCGGTGATATGAATGGTAAAGTAGGGAATGTGAAGGTGGATGGAGTAGTTGGTGAGTGGGGTGTGCCTGCTGAGATAGATGAGAATGGGAGTGCATTAGTGGACATTTGTGCTGGGAGGGGGTTGGTGATAGCCAATACCCTCTTCAGGCATAAAATGATCCACAGGTATACATGGCGAGTGATGAGAAGGGTGGGTGGTGAACTGAATGAAAGGAAGGCAATGATTGATTATGTGTGTGTGGATGAAAGGATGCGAAGATGTGTAATGGATGCAAGAGCTTATAGAGGTTGGAGGAGTAGACTTTGTGACCACTACTTGGTGGTGGCCAGAAATAGGATTCAAGTAAGTTGGAGGAATAGAATAAGGGAAAGACGAGAGGAAGGAGTAGTTGCAAGGAGAGTGGAAAGGTTACAAGAGGATGAGAAAAAGGAAGAGTATAAGAGAGAAGTGGAGGAACGATTGGGCAAATATGAATCGGAGCAGATGGGAGACGTGGAAGGTGTGTGTAGGATATTTACAGAAGAAATATGTGTAGCATGTGATGTGGTGTGTGGAAGGTAGAGAAGACGGAGGGGGGTGCAAGGAGCAGCGTGGTGGACTGAAGAGGTGAGACAGGCTGTGGCACAAAAGAAGAAAGCATACAATGAATGGATGAGAAATAGGGGCATGGAAGAAGTTGAGAGGCGGAAGAGAGAGTTATATGTAGAATGAGAGAGGTGAAAAGATTAGTAAGAGAGAGTAAGAAGAGAGTGGATGAGGAATTTGGAAGGAATTTGAATGTAAAGTGGAGAGAGAGAGTAAGAAGAGAGTGGATGAGGAATTTGGAAGGAATTTGAGTGTAAAGTGGAGGGACTGTAAGAAAATGTTCTGGAAAGAGGTGAAAAGAGTAAGACAGGGTGGAAGTGAAGTTAGCAGGGGAGTGAAAGATAAAAATGGTAGATTACTAGTGGAGAAAGGAGAAAAAGTGAGCAGATGGAGAGGACACTTTAAGGAATTGTTGAACATAGAGGATGGAAGTAATGCGAGTATAAGTGGCTGGGGAATGGCTGGGAGAAGGAGGGAGGTGAGAAGACAGGAAGAAATCAGTAGGATAGAAGTTGTGGAAGCAATGAAGAAAGTTAAATCGGGGAAAGCCCCAGGAATTGATGGAGTGTGTGGTGAAATGCTGAAGCGTGGGGTAGAGATAGTAGTAGAAAGGATGTGGAAGATGTGCAGATTGGCCTGGGAGGAAGGTAGAGTCCCGGAGGATTGGAAGTCAGGTATAATTATTCCCTTGTACAAAAGAAAAGGGGAAAAAGAAGTGTGTGGTAATCATAGGGGCATTTGTCTTCTTAGTATAATAGGAAAAGTGTATTGTAGGATACTTATTGACAGAGTTAGAGAAAGAACAGAAAAACTAGTTGGAGAAGAACAGGGAGGCTTTAGGAAGGGAAGAGGTTGTGTAGATCAGATATTCATTCTTAGATCTTTAGTGGAAAAGTTTCTAGAGAAGGGAAAGAAGTTGTATGCGGCTTTCATGGATTTGGAGAAAGCATATGACAGGGTGGATAGACAAGGATTGTGGAAAGTATTAAGAATATATGGAGTAGATGGAAAGTTGTTGAATACTGTGAAGAGTATGTATGATGATGCGAAGGCTGCAGTGCGTGTGGATGGTGAACTAAGTGAATTTTTCTCTTTGAAAGTTGGGTTGAAACAGGGATGTGTCATGTCTCCATGGTTGTTCAATCTGTACATGGATGGGGTAATAAAAGAGGTACAAGGTAGGGTAGTGGATGTTGGAGTGGCCCTGGTGGGAGAGGATAGTGTTTGGAAACTCCCTGTACTGTTGTTTGCAGATGATACTGTGTTGTTGAGTGAAGACGAAGGGGAGCTGCAAGGCTTGGTGGATGAGTTTGAGAGAGTGTGTAAGAAACGGAATCTAAAGGTGAATGAAGGGAAGAGTAAAGTGATGGTCTTTGAGAGAGGTGAAGTCAGTGAATGTACAGCGAGGTTGGATGGTGAGGAATTGGAAAATGTGAGTACGTTTAAGTACTTGGGTAGTGTGATGAGTAAGGATGGAGGTTTGGAGGGTGAAGTGCTTGAAAGGGTACAGCAGGGAAGAAAGGTTGCTGGTTCTTTGAAAGCAGTGATAATGAACAGGGAAGTGAGCATGGAAGTGAAAAAGTTACTACATGACAGTATTGTGATACCAACTCTAACGTATGGAAGTGAAGCTTGGACGTTGTTAGAAGGACACAGTCAAGAGTGAGAGCAGTGGAAATGAGTTATTTAAGAGGAGCCTGTGGGCTCACATGGAGAGACAGGCTGACGAATGAGGATATAAAGGAGCGTTGTGGTGTGGATGTGGATGTGATAGGAAGCGTTATGAGGAAGACACTGAGGTGGTTTGGCCATGTGGAGAGGATGGAGGGTGAAAGACTGACGAAGAGAGTGTATGTGAGTGAGGTGGAGGAGGGAAGTGGGAGGGGGAGGCCGAGGATGAGATGAAGGGATGGGGTGGAGAGGTATATGAGAGAGGGGTGTGTGAGTTGGGAGCAGGGCAGTGAAATGGCGGGGGACAGGGCGACTTGGAGGCGATTAGTTTGTGGCCACCCCAAACGGGATTGAGGCGTCTGGCAATAGATAGGTAGATAGATAGAGTTGGTGATAAGACAGAGCCCTGAGGAACACCACTGTTGATAGATCTACGAGAAGAACAATGGCCGTCTACAACAGCGCCTATAGAACAACCAGAAAGGAAGCTTGAGATGAAGGCACATAGAAGGATAGAAACCGTAAGAGGGCAGTTTGGAAATTAAAGATTTATGCCAGACTCGATCGAAAGCCTTAGAGATGTCAAGTGCAATGGCAAAGCTTTCGCCAAAGTCACGAAAGGGGGATAACCAGGAGTCTGAAAGGTAGGTGAGAAGATCGCCAGTGGAGCGTCCCTGACGGAACCCATACTGGCAATCAGTAAAAATGTTGTGACAGGAAAATGCTTTAAAATTTTTCTATTAAGAATTGACTCAAAAACTTTTGAGATACAGGATGTTAGAGCTGTTGGACGATAGTTAGAGGGTTGGGAGTGGTCACCCTTCTTTGGGACTGTCTGAATGAGAGAAAACTTCCAGCAAGAAGGAAACGTACAAGTTGATAGACAAAGGCGAAAGAGCTTGCCTAGACAGGTTGTAAGCACAGAAGCAGAGTTCTTGAGAACAACAGGAGGGACTCCATCAGGCCCATATGCCTTATTAGTATTGAGGCCAGGAATGGCAGAAAATACATCAGCTGAAGAAATTTTAATGACAGCCATGAGGAATTCAGAGGGGGGAAGTGATGGAGGAACAGCACCGGAATCGTTTGGAGGAGAAAGTCTGAGCGAAGAGATCTGCTTTATCAGTAGAAGAAATAGCTACAGAGCCAATAGAGTAGAAAAGAGGAGGGAAGGATGATGAGGTAAAGTTGATAGAAAGGTTTTTGGCGAGGTGCCAGAAGGAGCAGGAAGAATTCGAGTTGGAGAGTTGAGAGCATTTAGTATGGATGAAATTATTTTTAGCAAAGCGAAGAACAGACTTAGGAAGATTCTGAGCAGAAATGTATAAAAGATGTGATTCGGGGGTGGGTTGGCTCCAGCACCTTTTATAGGCTCTGTCCTTGTTGCGGACAGCATTAGAACAAGCGTGATTAAATCAAGGCATTCTTGCATTAGTCAGAGGATATGAGAAAGGAATGTATGCTTCCATGCCCGAGAGAATAACCTCCGTATTGCGCAAGGTACACCCAGATGGCTCCCGGCCATGGAAGCCATAATCATTCCAGGGAAAATCAAAGAAGTACTGCCTGAGGGCCTCCCAATCCGCAAGCCGACTGGGTGCAAGCATACTTTATAGTAAGCGACACTGTTTCAACCACAGCACCCCTTGTGTCCGCCAATCCAGTACGCGGCCGGGTGAACGCTCCCAAAGTTTATTATCTTGGCGAGGTGCGAACCCTGGTTCACCCGTGTATGAAACTCGCACTCTACCGCTGTACCACAGAGGCTCCATATATATATATATATATATATATATATATAAGAATACGTCAGTGGAATGAAAAGGTTAACAGTGCTTCAGATTTAACCTTGTTCATCAGATGACGTTATGCGTTTCAGTGGTGCTCACTCTGCAGGATTTTAGACATGGTCAGCTGCGAGTCACGGGGGGAGGGAGTTAGATCTAGTTTTCACTGACCCCTTCACTAGGGAAGGGCTAGAATTTAAAATAAATAAATAAATAAATAAACATCAACTGATTCAATGGATTGGAAATGTAAATGAACTGGATGAAATAAGCATAATCTGCAACTCTTAGACCAGGCAATTTTACTCAGCAGAGTGAGTCGTAGGATCCCTCTTGCCTATACAAGCTAACAGCATAAATCTAACACCCAATGTAACCCATCCAAACCTAACCTTACCAAAGCAGCCATGACGTTGCGGCTGTTGATTACGCAAACAAAGGAAAAAGCATTCGTCAAATATGCAAGAGAGAGAGAGAGAGAGAGAGACTTCTGAAACTACAAAAAAATCTGAGAGAGAGAGAGAGAATGTGTGGTATTAAATATAAGTAATTAATTAACCTCACATACTCCCTGGTAGCCTGCACACACATATCTCTTAACACGAGATGGCATCGGTTATCGACCAATTGTGGTGCTGGAGAGGGACGCCTTCACGTGGGGCACTGATATAACCATGCAGCTCCACTGCCTGATTATAAGAACGACCCTTATCTCCTCTACCATTCCCCCGATAAAAAGGGGATGATATGCAGCAGGAGGGAAATATCAGCCTGCAGTCCACAAGGTTCAGGTTTCAGATGAATCTGGTACTTTTGCCGTACTACTAATACCCTCTTGGCAGCCCAAGCGGCTGGGCTAAGGAAGTCAAGATCATTTAATTCCCCTCAGACCACCTGACGTCCCTCTCAGATTTCCACAGGTAGAAAAACCTGTGACCTTCTCTTGGTTTCGACTCATGGCGGGTTAGTGCATGCCACACAACCTCAGCTGAAGCACTCTATTCCTGAACAACTTAAGAAATCACTAACAATTATTAAAACATCGCAGCCAATGTACTAACGTCGTTTAATTTAACATTTGTATTTATTTAATCTGCACAGTAAACGATCCTTTTTAAACCTAATGCGGTGAAACTCATATGAAAAATGGTGTTAATATTAAGTAAAAAATAAACAAATACGTCAAGGTATTCACCCAACCAAGGAAATATGTCAGCCTACTTAGGTAGTTTTGTTTTCATCTAAGGGAACTGTGTTACTTTCAAAACTTGAATATGGGGTCGTGTTTGCAACCCCCCAGTGGCAGTGCCTTCACAAATCTACGTACACCCCTGGCCGGCCCCGGGACCATTTTTTTTCAAATTTAAAAAAATCTATTTTTTTTTCATTACCAATTTGAAGAAATATTATTAGTGTACCTGTCACTGTAATATTTAGCTTCCTAAACCCATCCTGTGATTCGTGTTGAATCGCGGAAAATGTCACAAATTGACTGCGGACGCACCGGTGAAGACTAAGCAAAGCGCTAATGCAGTGCACAAAGGAATATCCATCTATTAAAAAATAAATAAATAAATAAAAGATAAAAGACCACCTCCGTATTACTGAGATGGTTTGGAATGACTGGAAATATGTATTGTGAACAGACTCAGTACATAATATGGGTACTTTTATTTTTAAAAAATAACTTTTTTCTTCACTATTATTATGTTATGTTATGCAAGTATGGACTTAGTTTTGTAGTCTGGGTGGTGTAGTGTAGGTCAAAAGAGAGGCGAAAGATGCTATTCTTAGATTGTTACCAAATGAGGATGCTTCTGTGTGTGTATAGGCAGAACTATCGCGGCGAAAATTCGATACGACCCGAGATTAGCACCTCGCCTTAATGAGGGGCGTGTGGGCTGGGAGAGAGCAGTGGCGGACAGGGCGACATGGTTGCGATTTGTTTGTGGCCACCCCTTAAGGGATTAAGGCGTCTGGCAAAAGATAGACAGATAGACTAACTGGATATTTACTTAGAATTCTTAAATCATATTCTTCATCTGTTTCCTAAATCTCTACTGATCTAACTGGATGAGCAGCCTTAACCATAGCCTCCCAACATGACACCATGCACGTGCAGATATCCAACTACGGGGTGCAAAAACCTAGGCTAACTAGGGGGTTCCGACCCCCAAGACCCCCCACTCAAATAATTCCCCTCAATAATACTTGATCACAGGTGGTGAAAACAGCTTGTTTTTGAAAATCTTGCAATGACAACTTTTTAGGTGAAGGGATGGAGTTGAGAGGTATATGAGGGAGGGGGGAGTGAGTTGGGGGGAGGGTAGTCAAATGGTGGGTGACAGAGGGACTTGGAGGCGTTTTGTCTGCGGCCACCCTTTGCGGGATTAGGGCGTCGGGCTATAGATAGATAGATATTTTAGGGGTCTGGCGGGTGCGGTTACGAGCTTTCAGTTCAGCATCTTACAGATTCATTTATGCAACATGTCATCAACAGAACTTGGGCTGTAATAAGAAGGCAGGGACATACTGTCACTGATTACCTGCGATGTGTTGAAGAATGTCCACCAATTTTGTTATTTCATTATAACATTATTTACATGCCTTTCTTAGGTATAAATCATGTCCACCTTCACTGAAGTAAAGAAAAAAAGTTTTAAAAATTCATTATTCATTAGCAATGAATTTCATTACAAAATTATTATTTACACTGATAAGGGCATCTCAAGTACATCTGTAATCACTAGGCTACCTTGGTTCAAGTAAATTAGATATGTAAGAAGATGCACATAAAGGTACACCCATTTATAACTTACACCTTGGCAGACAATGGAATGAGTTTCCCACAGGTGTATGTGCAGCAAAACTATAAAGGAGAATAAAATGCAGATTATCTTGCTTTTTTTTTTAACTTTTCCCCATTTAAAAAAAAAAAAAAAATAGTTGGGATGATGATGAATTAACTGGTGTAATTGCACAGCCTGACCACCTGACATTATATACTGCATGGGTTAGCTTCATAGTACAGTACATGTCCAACTAATAAGTTACCTTTTATTCCCTATATTAGCCAAAATAAGGCCCCTCACGTTTTTTTTTTCCTTGTAAACATTTGTAATGCATGAGCATGCACTTTTATACACAAGTATTATATACTTTCATTATAGACTATACCATACAGCTTGCGTGGGACGCATCGTAGCACCTCCTCCTTAGCGATAAATTTGTACATAATACACTTTAACATTCTCTTGTTTGGTTTTCATATCGACACAGGATACTGAGATGCAGTGCACAGAAGAAGTAGGTAAGGAAGAAGTGCTACGAAATCTCTATAGGCGCTTAATCGCAAGCTGTCCTCTTAGCACCTCTGACCAGCCACAAACCTCTTGAACTTTCATATTTCAGTGGTCCAGCCGCTACACCACATCATTTGCCATACAACGCACCTTCATTTTTAGAAGCCAGTAGCAAACAACGGTAGTGATTTAAAAAAAAAAAAAAATACCACTGAAAACTTGCGGAGTATTTTTTTTTTTTTTTACCTATCGACCATTGGGGCCGAAGCCGCTGGTCATTAAGGCGTATATATATATATATATATATATATATATATATATATATATATATATATATATATCGTTTCGTTTTTAAAGGCTCCAACATGCTTGCATGCGTCGGCCTTGGTCACCTAATGGCGGCTCTCCATGCTGCAAGATCCACTGCAGCCTCCCCGTTGAGTCCCTTAACCCTGAGGTCACACTTAATGACCTCGTCCCATATCTTTCTCGGTCTACCCCTCGTAACCCCACCCCCAATATTAACACTTGTCACCTTCCTCACCCAATTATCATCCCTCATCCTCTCCACATGTCCAAACCATCTCGATCTACCTCTCCTCATCACAACACCAATACACTCCAGTCCCATCCTACATCTCAACTCTTCCATCGTGAACCCAGCCCCCCCAGACCTTAGACGCAGGGACGCACTACACATCCACCTAATCATTGTCATTTCTGTACGTCTGAGCCGGCGAATATCCTCCTCCTTCACTGCCCAGGTCTCACTACCATACAGCATTACACTCCTAACACATGCTGCATACAAAGACCTCTTAGCATGTAGGGAGAATCCTCTCAATGTCAGGAGAGGCAAGAGCTCCCTGAACTTCTTCCAACCACTTCTCACCCTAGCCACAGAGCTGCTCCAGCCCCACCTCCAGCACACAACATGTCTCCCAAATAACAAAACTCTTCCACACACTCAAGAGATTCACCAGCAAGTTCAATTCTTTCACGTCTGACAATCTCCACCTGCTCACCCCGACACCCCGTACACATAGAATCAGCATTATCTCGCAGTCTACCTCTGATACCACTACATCTTTTATGCACCCATTTATCACAAACACCGCACAAGATGGAATTACTTCCCACGCCCTTGTGGCAAACTGCACATGGCCCCTCTCCCTTGTCTTTGACAGTACCGCCACCAACCCTAGATATCATCACTTTTGTTTTATCTGCATTTACCCTTAAGCCCTTGTGCCCCATACCATCTCTCCACTTCCTAAACCTTTCCTCCGCCTCCCTTTTGTTCTCTGCAATCAACACCAAATCATCAGCATGCAACAACTCCCACGGGAGTCCGTTTCTAAAGTCACGTGAAAGGGCTTCAAGTACCATGATAAACAACATGGGACTCAAAACTGACCGCTGATGCACACTAACATTCACAGAAAACCCAACACTCAAATCTCCATTCACTCTCACCTGGGTGTGAACACCCACATACATAGCCATAACCACCCTAACCAGCCACTCCTCCAAGCCAAGCTTTCTCATTGCCCACTTCACCACCTCTCTAGGGACTCTGTCAAAGGCCTTTTCCAAATCAATAAAAACAAAATAAAGATCCCTTCTCCTACCAATATATTTTTCCTGAAGCTGTCGAACAATGAATATGGCATCAGTGGTCCCCCTACCTGGCATAAACCCAAACTGCATCTCATCAATATTCACTCTTTCTCTAATCATACCTTCTAAAACTCTCTCCATTACCTTCATTATCTGATCTAAAAGCTTTATACCTCTATAATGTCCTCTTTCCAGGGCATCACCCTTCCCTTTATACACATTTACAATTACACTCTTCAGCCAATCATCTGGGATAACACACTCATAAATAATCCTATTTATCAGGTCAGTGACTAAACTCACCCCTATTTCGCCTGAGGCCTTCAACATTTCAGCAGTCAACCCAGACACACCTGCTGCCTTACCCACCTTCATCCTGCCTATTGCCTCACTCACAGTACCTTCATCCTGCCTATTGCCTCACTCACAGTACCTTCATCCTGCCTATTGCCTCACTCACAGTAGCAGCATCAATCAAAGGCCAAGGGCCAGACACTGGATCTGCTGGCTCCAAACCTTCTCTGTCCCAGTCAAACTCCTCATTCAACAACCGGTTATAATGCTCTCTCCATGCATCTTTAATATCCTCACTGTTCACCACTACCCTTCCTTCATCATTCTTCACACACTGCTCACCTATAATATCCCGATTATCCCTCTTCACCTGACCTGCCACCCTAAATATCATATTTTTCCTTTCCCCATGATTTAGGTTATCAAGTAAAAGTCTCTGTGACTCGGACCTCGCCCTGTATACCTCTCTTCTAGCCCTATGCTTGGCAGCCAAATATTCCTCCTTGCTACCACCCTTCTTCCATTCCCGGAAAAGCCTTCTTTTCTCCTTAACTGCAGCATCTACACTCTCATCCCACCACCAAGTTACTTTATGTCTTGGTGGTCCTCTTTTCCAACCGCATGTTACATCAGTAACTCTCAGGAGATTGTTCTTGAGGGTTCTGTACTGTTCATTAACGCCTCTGTCTACAGCTCCCTGATCAGTCACCACTCTCCTCAACTCGCTATAGAAGGCATCCCTTACTACTTGGTTTTTCAGCTTCCATATTTTCCTCCTAGGTACATAAGTCCTCTTTTTCATCACTCGTTCTTTAAGCACCATATCACAAATCAATAATTTGTGCTGCTGCACAAACTCCTCACTTCCTATAACTTTAACATCCCTCACTAACCTCCTATCAGCCCTCCTAACCAGAAAATAATCTATCTGACTGCTATTTCCCCCAGACTCATATGTAATTAACCTACTGTCTCTTTTCCTAAAATATGTGTTGCACACAATCATGTCCGTTGCCTCCCCAAACTCGAGTATCCTTTCCCCTTCTGCATTCCTTATACCATATGCACATCCCCCATGCACTCCTTCATAACCTTGTGCTACTTCACCTACATGACCATTTAAGTCCCCTCCCAAAACCACTATCTCATCATCCTGCATACCATCCACTACATGTATTAAATCATCCCAAAATCTATCTTTCTCTGCTTCATCCAATCCTGCCTGTGGAGCATATGCCGGTATAATCGCAGCTATCCTTCTACCGAACAGAATTTTCACTACCAATATCCTATCACTTACTCTCATAACATTCATAACATATTCCACCCATTTCTCCGCAACCATCACACCAACACCTCCATATCCGCCTGTCCCCCCTTGCCAAAACAACTTATAGCAACAGTCCTTCCCAACAATCTTTCTGGCTGATCCACCCCTGTACCGGACTTCCTGCAAACTCGCCACATCCACCCACCTCCTACTGAATGCCTCAACGACTTCCCCTGCTCTTCCCCTCAAACTTCCCACATTCCATGAACCCACCCTCATCCCCTTTGGTGATTTACTGTCCTCAGGCTTGCTTTGAAACTTTTTCTTGTGTTTTGTCATCTTCAGTATTAATAAAGGTGGATAGACATACCACAGGCCCCACTCACTGCACAGTCCCAGGTCCAGGCAATATATATATATATATATATATATATATATATATATATATATATATATATATATATATATATATATATATACTGGTCAATGCATATATACACACACACATTCATACACATATGCACACGTGTGTATATATATATATATATATATATATATATATATATATATATATATATATATATATATATATATATATATTGTTATGGAACAGAGAAAGATAATGTACACTTTAAGTGAGAATACTAATAATCACTACTGTCCCGTAAAGTTCCAGGTTCAAAACAAAAGAGTTAGGTAAAATTACAAGTTAAAGTTTAATCCTCAAACTAACAACAAAACATTCAGGACTCATAAGGATAATGTAATGGCAAAAAACAGGTTAAATATATGGTTAACTGCAATAGCCTCTATTAACACGAAATTAGCATGAGTAAATTTATCTAAGTCAGCCCTGTTAAAATGAGATACCAGATAATACTCAGTGAATGCCAGATATATTATTACAGATACAAAATATTATTAATGATGGCTGACAATAAGAACCTTACATAAATTAGAAAAACTTTACTAGGCCTAAGAACTAACCTTATGCTACACAGTACAAGAAAAAATGCAATAACAGTTATACTCAAATTACACACAGCTGCTAGATGGTTGGAGACTTCCTGAGCACTCACAATAATAATAACTGTACAGGGGAGGACAGAGATGTGAGCAAAATGAGGAGTAGATCTAAGTGGCAATGATGCAGTGACTGAGCTCATTATATAGGGGCCAGCAGAGCTTGATACAACTTGTAAGAAGGACGCGCAAATGAAGCCATAGGGGACAAAGAGCTGACAATCCTACTCTGAACAACAGAAAGGACGACTTACTCTACTATAACGGTAGAAGGGGGGACTGAGGCAGAACACGCTCGTGATCAAACATGCAGCATACTGTGTGTTAAAATTACACAAAGGATGATGAAATCATAGGCTATGTAACACCTCCCCACAAAGAAAAAAGAAATTTACAAAGGAAATTTCTTATTACTCTAAAACAATCTGTCTAAAGTCTAGATAAGCAATCTGCAATAACATTTTCTTTCCCCTTGACATGTTGTATGTCTAATGAATACTCCTGAAGAAGTAGACTCCATCTTGTCAATCTCTGATTTTTATCTTTAAACTTACTAAGGAATTTCAGTGGGTTATGATCGGTATAAATGACTATGGGGTCAAAACCAGAACACAAATAAAATGAAAAATGCTGTAAACCCAAAATCAAGGCCAAAAGCTCTTTCTCAATAGTTGAGTAGTTCTTTTGAGGTGGAGTGAACTTCTTACTGTAATAAGATACAGGGTGTTCAATACCCTGATCATCCTCTTGCAGCAAAACAGCCCCAGCTCCTGTATCACTTGCGTCAACAGCCATCTTAAAAGGCTTAGCAAAATTTGGAGTAGCGAGCACTGGCTGACTTAATAGGATAGCTTTAAGTTTGGTGAAAGAGGACTCACAGTTATCGGTCCAGACAAATTTAACTCCCTTTTTCAGTAGGTCTGTAAGTGGTGATACAAGAATAGAAAAGTTAAGAACAAATCTCCTGTAATAACCTACCATTCCCAAAAATCTTTGTAGCTCTTTCCTACTTTTAGGTCTGGGAAGATCACTTATAACCTGAACCTTAGCTCCTGGTGGTGCAACATGTCCATCACCAATTACGTACCCAAGGTATTGAACTTTAGCTTGACCAAACGTACACTTTGATAAATTAGCTACAAGATTAGCATGAACCAAACGCTCAAGAAATTTACTGACATGGCATAGGTGATCTTTCCAGTTGTCACTGAAGATTAATACATCATCAATATAAACAACACACCCTGCCAAACCCTCTGTTACAACATTCATGAGCTTCTGAAATGTGGCTGGTGCATTCTTCATACCATATGGCATTACAGAACATGCAAAAGTCTTTCCTAGTGTTACAAAACATGAGATCTCCCTAGCACGTTCAGTCATAGGTACTTGCCAGTATCCCTTTAACAAATCAAACTTACTTATGTACCTAGCCTTTCCGATCTTGTCTATGCAATCTTCCACGCGAGGGAGAGGGTAAGTGTCTGTTTTGGTTATCTGATTAACACGTCTGAAGTCGATGCAAAGCCGCTGTGACCCACCTGGCTTAGGGACTAGAGTGACAGGAGAACTCCACTCGCTCTGACAGGGCTCAATCATCTTGTGGTCCAACAGGTAGCCAAGCTCCTTCTGGATGAGAGGAACTTTCACTGGGTTCACACGATAAGGAGGCAGTTTAATTGGCTTTGCGTCTCCAACATCGACATCATGCATCAACACAGTGGTTCTTCCTGGAGTGGCACGGAACACTTGCGGGTACTCCTGCAGTAATGCCGAAAACTCCTGCCTTTCCTCGGGAGGTAGATGAGAAAGCTTAGTCTGGAGATCATTCATGATATCAGGATTCTTCCCCAAACTATCACTCAGGCTCATGCTGCATGGGAGAGCTTCACTTGCAGACTCGGGTGGAACAGCTACAGTGCAGACTGGATTATTTTCGTCCCGCCTGTGATATAACTTTAGCATGTTGATGTGACAAAGTTGCTTGTTCTTTCTACGATCTGGTGTGGTGATGACATAGTTGACATCACTGAGTTTCTTCTCCACGAAATAAGGACTACTAAACTTGGCTTGAAGAGGTTGCCCATGCACCGGTAGCAGAATCAAAACCTGATCTCCTGGCTGAAAGTGGCATAACCTGGACTTCTTATCATACCAAGTCTTCATCTTCTCCTGAGCAGCTCCCAAATTCTCTCTCGCCAGCTGTAAAGCAGTGGACAGCCGTTCTTTGAACTTCATCACATACTCCAGCAGGTTGACGTCATCTTCCTCCGACAACCAGCATTCCTTGAGTAACTTAAGGGGTCCTCTTACTTCATGGCCAAACAGTAGTTCAAAGGGTGAGAAGCCCAGTGATTCATTTGGAGATTCTCTTGTGGCAAACACAACGAATGGAAGACCTTTGTCCCAGTCTTTCTGATGTTCCAAACAGTATTTCTTGAGCATCGATTTGAGTGTTTGATGATATCTCTCCAACGCTCCTTGAGTCTGGGGATGGTAAGCTGAAGACGTGATCTGGGTGATGCCCAACTCTTTCAGAGACTGCTTGAAAACGTTTGACATGAAATTACTTCCCCGGTCTGACTGTACCTCCTTGGGCAGACCAAACTTTGTGAAGAAGCCTAGCATTTCCTTAACCACGTTCTTTGCTGAGATATTTCTAAGTGGAATGGCTTCAGGATAACGGGTAGCCATATCAATCAGGGTCAACACATAAGAAAATCCTGAAGAAGTCTTAGGAAGAGGGCCCACAATATCCACCAACACACGGGTGAATGGCGCCTCAAAAGGAGGAATGGGAACTAGAGGTGCAACCTTTTCGGTCTGAGTACACTTCCCCACAACTTGACAGGTGTGACAAGACTTACAATACCAGAAAACATCCCTGAAGATACCTGGCCAGTAGAAGTGTTTCAAAATGCGTGCCACAGTCTTCCTCACTCCAAGGTGTCCTGCCAAACTGGAATCATGAGCCACTCTAATGATATCCTGCCTACAAACACGAGGGATGACAACTTGATGTACAACCTCCCATTCACAGTCGGCTGATACTGTTGGGGGTCTCCACTTCCTCATAAGTACTCCTGACTTTACATAATAACAAGTAGAAGCACCAGTTGACTCTTCCTGACTGCAAGCAGAGTTAGCAAGACCTTTCAACTCAGGGTCAGCAACCTGCAACTCAACCAACTCTTGACGAGACAAATTATCAACACTACGGGGTACTGCCCCATCTGGTGAGTGGTCCAAATTAGCAAGAAAAGTGTCAGCTAGGATAACATCATCATCATCATTATCCTCTAAATCACCAGTAACTTTAGACTTAGCCCTAGTGACAGCACATGCAGGGAACACATCAGGGACATCACAATCCTGGGTCACAGCCACTGGCTCACTAGACAACTGAGGAGCTGGACACACTTGACTTCCACCAATATCATTTCCAAGTAAGAAAGTTACACCTGACATTGGGAGTGTCTCAACCAACCCAACCATAACGGAACCATTAACAAAACCAGACTCTAAATTCACTCTGCACAGAGGGACAGAGAAGTAATTATTCCCTACACCTTGTAAGATTACAGTTTCATCAGAGGAATTATCATTAGAGCCTAGAACACTGGTCAGCATAAGGGATTGGCATGCACCTGTATCACGATATATTTTAACTGATTTCCTGTCATTACTGTCCAGAGGATTGACAAAACCATCAGACAGGAAATTAGCACATGAACTCTTGAGAGTGTCACCCACGTTACTGCTCAAAAGAGGAGCTCCATCATGAGAATTTAAGTTACCCCTCAAAGCAGGTTCAGTTAACTCAGTTAAAGAATTCTGGGAACTCTCAAGAGTGGACACTAGACCAATTGACTGAATATTTAAAGACTCCTTTTTGTTCACATCACGCTGTCCCCTGAAACATTTCTCCGTAGTATGACCAAGCTTACTACAATAATTACATTTACTTTTCTGAAATCTAGAGGTGAAGCTGGTATTTACTTCCTGAGAAACATCATCTTTATTCTCTTTCCTGTTACCTGTACTCTGAGTAGAGGCAACGTACTTACTCTTAGCTTTCCCTTTTTCTTTAGAATATCTCTTGTGAGTGAGAACATATTCATCAGCTAAAACTGCAGCATCAGACAAATTATCTATCCTTTTCTCATCAAGATATAGGCTTACATCTTTACTAATACACCTTTTGAAGTCCTCCAGCGAAATCATCTGCTTAAATTTATCAAAATCAGAATCCACATTCTTAGAATTTAACCACTGCTCTAACAGATCTTCTTTGATTATTGCATACTCAACATGGGATTGCTTATTTTGTTTGTCAGTTGCCCTAAATTTTACTATATAGGCTTCAGGAACAAGCTCATAGGCCTTAGGAATCAAGCTCTTAACTACATCATAATTATCAGATTGATCCTGAGGCATAGATGCATAAGTTACTTGAGCTTTACTGGTGAGAACAGTTTGAAGGAGTACTGGCCAATACTTTTTGGGCCAATTAAAACCTGTAGCTACCCTCTCAAACAACTGAAAATACTTTGTTAAATCAGATTCATTAAAAGGAGGGACAAGTTTAACATTTTTAGCCACATCAAAGTCATCATAGGTAGATGATCCAGTTCCACCTTGTTTCATGCGATACTCATGGTCTGCCTGAATCCTGGCAAGTTCAATTTGTGCCTGAGCCTGTACCTGTGACTCTTGAATACGAGCATTTGCCTGAAATTCAGCCTCCTGAATACGAGCCTGAGACTCCGCCTCCTTAGCCTGAGACTCCGCCTCCTTAGCACGTGCTTGAAATTCAGCCTCCGTAACACGAGCCTCCTGCAGGGCTAGCTGTAACTTAGCTAATTCAATCTGCGTTTGCTCATTTGGAGGAGTTACATTAAACAAGCTTTTACTAATCATGCCAACAATTTGATCTTTAGAATGATGAGAGTGAACTGCAATTCCCAATTGTTGAGCAACAAGCTTAAGTTCATTCTTTGTTCTGTTTTCTACATCACACACTGTTTGCACATTTGACAAAAAATCTTTGGCTTCATCAAGTGTAGTAATAGTAGACATCATGAATAAATCACAGTCACAAAATATCAAGCAATATCCTTATGATAATATCCTGAATATCCTGGTGAGGTCGCCAAATTTATGTTACGGAACAGAGAAAGATAATGTACACTTTAAGTGAGAATACTAATAATCACTACTGTCCCGTAAAGGTCCAGGTTCAAAACAAAAGAGTTAGGTAAAATTACAAGTTAAAGTTTAATCCTCAAACTAACAACAAAACATTCAGGACTCATAAGGATAATGTAATGGCAAAAAACAGGTTAAATATATGGTTAACTGCAATAGCCTCTATTAACACGAAATTAGCATGAGTAAATTATCTAAGTCAGCCCTGTTAAAATGAGATACCAGATAATACTCAGTGAATGCCAGATATATTATTACAGATACAAAATATTATTAATGATGGCTGACAATAAGAACCTTACATAAATTAGAAAAACTTTACTAGGCCTAAGAACTAACCTTATGCTACACAGTACAAGAAAAAATGCAATAACAGTTATACTCAAATTACACACAGCTGCTAAATGGTTGGAGACTTCCTGAGCACTCACAATAATAATAACTGTACAGGGGAGGACAGAGATGTGAGCAAAATGAGGAGTAGATCTAAGTGGCAATGATGCAGAGACTGAGCTCATTATATAGGGGCCGGCAGAGCTTGATACAACTTGTAAGAAGGATGCGCAAATGAAGCCATAGGGGACAAAGAGCTGACAATCCTACTCTGAACAACAGAAAGGACGACTTACTCTACTATAACGGTAGAAGGGGGGACTGAGGCAGAATACGCTCGTGATCAAACATGCAGCATACTGTGCATTAAAATTACTCAAAGGATGACGAAATCATAGGCTATGTAACAATATATATATATATATATATATATATATATATATATATATATATATATATATAATTTTTTCTTTCTTGTACTTATTTTTGGTAATTTTATTTGTACTCTTATTCTTTGGTCATATTTCATGTTTTATAAACCTTACATTATCTAATAAGAAAAAAAAAAGCCTACAACCTAACGTCCCTAAAACTAATAACCTAACAGACAAATCGCTAACCTATACTAAATCCTAAAAAGACAAATAGCTAAACCTACAGTAATGATAAAAATAAAATCACCTCGACCAAGAGAACATCATCGACTGCTGATATGTAATGCCTTTCTACATTACACACCTGCACTCATCAGCTGGTGACTGTCAGTCGAGGCACAACCTAATATAGGGAACATCAATATATGAAAGGGAATCAGACGAGTCAGGAACATTGCCATATACGTCAGCTGTCGGCCCTAATTAGAATAACTTAAGCAAGAGGTTATAATATATGTACATAATATGTACAAAAAGTGAAGGACCTCGCCCAACAGACCACCATCGACTGCAAGTGCCCAATACCTTTCTATATTGCACACCTGCACTCATCAGCTGGTGACTGTCAGTCGAGGAACGGGGTTTAATGTAGGGGACATCTACATAAGAAATAGATCAGTGGGAGGAGGAACTATTTCAAATATGTCAACTGTCAACCCTAATTATTAGTACAATATATACATATTTACAGTTGATAAAAGCCATAACCATACAGTAAAAAAGTCACATCACTGATCATTCCGGTCTCTCTCAAGAAAGCCATCAATTTATCAGTCATAACAATGTCCCCATCACCTAGGATGGTGGAAAGGGTGAAGGGGACGTCTGCTGCACCGCAGTAATTTATAAGTGAAGCACGTTCACGAATAAATCGCCGACAGCGCATTATGATATGACTGATAGATAACACCGCATCACAGATGTCATAGTGCGGTAGGAATCGTCTTTCCATGTAAGGTTTCATGTGCTTAAGCATGGTAGCATTAAGCCAAAAGCGAGCCAAAACTTTTTCTTCAAGGCGACTGTTATGATTGGCAGTGTTCCAGTTGCCCAGGTACAGCTTACACGTTCGACTATTTAGTCTGATCCACTGACCTTGCCACAGAAGATTTATTGATTTCTTTCCGAGAGAAAGACTCGACCGTAGATCACGAGGAACGTCTCAAGTCTCCTCGAGCTCTACAGCCGACTTTGCAAGTAAGTCAGCCTGCTCATTGCCGCAGATACGACAATGACCAGGCACCCAGATCAGCGTGAATGACTTGTTGCATGAATGCAACTTATTAACGATGCGGCCTTGGATCTCGTGAGAGTCCGTAGTGCAAGATACAATTGCCTGAAGAGCTGATTTTGAATCCTAAAGTATGACAAATGAGTCATGCCTAGAATTGAGAACATAGTCTATGGCTTTGTCAATAGCAAAAAGTTCGGAGGTAAACACAGATGTATGAGTTGGCAACTGATACCTGAGGGCACATTCAGTCGACCACACACTTGCACCCACACATTCATTGGACTTGGAACCATCGGTGTACAAGTGGTGGGACCCCAAGTGATGCGCGATGATGTTACAAAAGAAGTGGGGGACCTCTGCCTCCAGCGCCTTGGTCTTTTGTGCTGGGAGCCATGACACATCAACAGTAAAGCCGGGTGGCTCCCAAGGCGCTATATTTTTAAACACCAACTTGTCATAGTCACTGGGTTCCACACCAAGCTCCTGAGTCAGTAAGTGGAGGCGAACGGCAAGTGGCTGATGCACCCACTGCTTAAGATGGTGGTATTGACTCAGGGGGGTACAGGCCACTGCCGATATTACTTTTCCTATATGTTCTTAGTCCATAGGACAAAGCCTGGTGGTCACGGCGAATATGGAGGGGAGGCACATTCGCCTCCACTTCCATACGCGCTACACGGGTACACCGGACAGCTCCAAGACACATTTGCAAACATTTATTCTGTAACACATCCAGTCCTTTCAGCGTGGCATCGGATGCCGAGCCATACACCTGTGCGCCATAGTCTAGTTTCGAACAAATAATTATACACTGTTAATAAAGATTTTCTGTTGGCACCCCATGTAGTACCTGCTAGGTACTTGAGGACATTTACTGGTTTATCACAACGAGCAAGCAAATTATTAACATGAGTTTTGAAGTTCAGACGACTGTCAAAATGTCTTCCCAACAACTTTACAGAATTTTCAAAAGGTACCACCCGGTTATCCAAAGTTAAGGACAAATTAGGTACGTTACGATTAATGAAGACTACAGCGGCACACTTAGGAATGAAAAACTTAAATTCCCCCTGTAAGGCCCTTTGGTGGATGGAATCAAGGGCTGCTTGAATCCGTCCACCCAAAAGTTGTGCATTATGGGAAGAGTGCCATATTGCACTATCGTCAACGTAGGGCAAGTATTTAAGATTCCTCGGGATGGGAGCTGATAACAGAATATCATTGATCACAATACTAAATAAAGAGGGACTAAACACACTTTCCTGTGGCACCCCGTTTTCCTGGAAAAATATATCTGATGTTACATTACGGGGCAATTTGACAGAGAAACTCCCGTCCCTTAAGAAATTTGATATAAAAATAGACAAATTTCCTCTTAAACCATAAGTATAGAGCTTCATTAGTATACCGTGTCGCCATGTCATGTCATAGACTTTATGGATGTCCAAGAACACCCCTATCATGAATTCTTTATTGGCAAATGCCTCTGCAATACAATGCTCCAAATTCATTAAATGATCTAGTGAACTTCTGTATTTACAGAAGCCACATTGTTGATCATTTAACAAATTCTTCGACTCTAAAACAAAAAGAAGCCTATTATTGACCATATGTTCCATGACCTTACATAGACAAGAAGTCAACTCAATAGGACAAAATGAAGTGGGATTCATAAGACGACCAGCCTCTTTGGGTTTCGGTATGACGTGCACAAAGTGCCATGAGTTTGGGAACGTTCGAGACGCCCAAATCTCATTGTACAATGCTAACATCTTAATCAGGTTGTCCTGATTAAGATGCTCGATCATACCGTACGTGATGGTGTCTGGTCCAGGGCTGGTGTCATCACAGGATTTAAGGGCAAGGAGCAGTTAATCTAGCGTAAACTCTGGGTTGTATGGGGAGTCTACATCTTTTGTGGCGAAGTCTATTATCTGTAGCTCAGCCGTGCGTTTATGATGTTGAAAACGCGGATCATAATTGGCTGAGCTACTTACATGAGAAAAACTCCTGGCGAGGATGTTAGCAACGTACATGGCATCGTCATAGATGGTGTTGTTCACCTGCAGGGTGGTAACAGGGATATTTGGGTGCTTATCATTTAATATTTTAATAGTGGACCAGACTTTAGTGAGTGGAGTTGACTGATTCACCGTGGACACAAAGGACCTCCAGGAGTCACGTTTCGCCCTTCTTATTATTCTCCTTGCCTCAGCCCATGCTTATTTGTATGCAATAAAATTTCCCTCAGTGGGCTGACTATCAAAAATCCTGTATCTCCTATTGCTTTTCCTTAATGCTTGTCGCCAATCCAGCATCCACCAATGTGCTCTATGCTTCGCATGAACTGTAGAAGTCTTGGGAATAGCAGCCTCAGCTGCATGTATGGAATTAGTTACATTTTCGATCTTAACATCTATGGTCTCCCCAGATATATCTAAATTGGCTATGCTTGAAAAGGATCCCCAGTCTGCTTTTTTATAGTTAAATTTTGGAGGTGGAGGGTCCGAAATGATGTCGCGTGTATAAGAAAGACAGATGGGTAAATGATCACTTCCCAAGGAGTCGTCATAAGGGTCCCATGAGAGATCTTGATGTATACCAGGGGAGGCCAAAGATAAGTCAATGGCCGAAAAGTTACCAGTACGATCATCTACACGAGTCGCTCTACCATCGTTCAGAAGACAGAGGCTGGACTGTAGTATTAGGTCGGCTACTTGCTCATGACGACCATCAATCCTCAAGCTACCCCATTGATAGTGATGGGCATTAAAGTCGCCCAAGACTATCTTATTCCCAGGAAGATTTTCAAATAGTGAATTAAAAGCATCACTATCAATGGGGCCATGTAGAGGACAGTACAGAGAGTAAATAGAGATATGTGTTACTAAATTTAACTCTGCACGTGACAGCTTCCAGAGTTGACTTTAGAATCACTTCCGTTTATGGGTGTGATTTGTGTGTGTACATGGCAACTCCGTGACCTTCATATCTTCTATACGAGTGGTAGTGTTTGAACTGTGGAGGATCAAGATGATCCTCCAGGGCGCATCTCCTGTAAACAAACAATGTCTGGCCTGTGTATTGAAAGCAAGATTGCTATATTTTGTAATTTATTCCCAACACCTCTACAATTCCACTGTAATATAGTGAATGCTGCGGTTTAAGATTTACGAGGGTGGCCAGTGCTCTTAGTTTTTTTATGTCCCCCGCAACCAGGTGAGTTGCTACTGGGGAACCTTTCCTGGTGCTTGCTAATGGAAATCTCCATTTGTTCATCAATGACAAGGCTCCCAGACTCCCCCGAGGAAGAGCTAATCTTTCTCTCCCTCGCTGGAGTAGGAACTGGAAGAACATGAGGATGTGACTGTTATGTGAGGGTGGTCATGTTACTCTTAATAGACTTGTCAGACTTCGGTTTAGGCCATACTGATGGAGAGGCAGCAGCAGCCTGAGAATATGTCGAAGCCTTAGGGATGTTAGTGAGAAAGCGGGAGTGGACAAGAGGCTGAGATGGAGAGGTACTGTGAGTGGCAGGAGGGAGAAGGACAAGGTCAGTCTGTCTCGACAGAACACATCACAGGACGGGACACTGCCGCCAAAGCATAGGACCTATTCAGCGTGGGAGTTGCATGCAACTCCTTCACCTTTTTCCTAGATTCATAGTAGGAAATACCCTCAGTTGCCTTCACTGTGCAGACCTTTTTCTCCTCCTTCCACTTGGGACAGTCCCTAGAGGAAGTGGAGTGAGTGCCCTTGCAGTGAAAGCAACATACTGTCTCAGATGTGCAACATTCCGCATCATGACCCTGGCTTACTTGCCACACACTGGCTGGGAAGCCTGACAAGTGTTGGCACCATGCCCATATGACTGGCATTTCAAACAAAGTAAAGGGTTGGGGATACATGGCCGCACGTGAACAATTTCATAACCGATTTTTACATGGCTAGGCAGTGACACTTTACCAAAAGTCAAAATGATAGTTGCAGTCTTTGTCCTGACACCTACTGAAAACCTGGTCATGAATCTAGCATCGATGACATCTTGCTGAGCTAGTTCCTCTATGATCTCTTCCTCATTCATCACCATGAGATCCCTGCAAGTGATAACACCCTTGCAGGAATTCATGGAAGTTGGGCTCTTGGCCTCAACATCATAGCAATGAAACTTGCGCAGCTTCAGCAAGTCCTTAACTTGAGATGAATTACAAGTCTTTACGAGGAGGTCTCAGTTCGCAAGTTTTTTAACTTGTTCCACCTCCCCACCCCAGTCATCAATAACCTTCTTGATCATGAAGGGATTGAGACTGCTCAAGGGAATGAAAAATAGAGCAGTGATAATTACAAACTTGGCGTTATGTACATTGATGTCGCGAGGCAAACGAGTCTGGGACCGTTCTGTCTGGGGGCTGTCAGTCCGTGTACCAGTCAGGGGTCGGTCAGGACCACCTCCCCCCCCTGAGGGGGGGGGAAGCGGAAAGGGCTTCCACCATAGTTACCACTCCCCCCTGACGGGGGAAGTGGGAAGAAAGAGAAGAGAAAGCAAGGGACAATCACCTGGGACCAAACACTCAAGTCTGAGGTTGCCCTCTCAAACCACTCCAGGGAGGGCCGACCGTGTTAATTCACGCCCCAGAACGATCAGTGGGGGGGATCCTCCATGGGTGAGTAAGCAAAGGTAAACTCAGTATAATGGCACAGACACCTACTGTACCTAGCTAGAGGGAGGGGAGGAATATGAGAAACTAGCTAACCTAGAAGCCACAAGAAGAATTAAAAAAAATAATAACTATTGCCGGTGAGGCAGCCCTACAAAGCTAGAGGAGAGAGCAGATGAAAACACGTCTACACCCTCCACGACGATCCATACAAGTCCCTTACAGAGTAGTTAGAAGCTAAAAGCTTTTACGATTTGTCAGCGTAATTAGCGGGCGTTGTGTGCCTTTCTATGATGCCTCTATAGCATATTACACCTTGACAGTAGGTTTAAAAATATATATTTATAGTAGGGACACAGTTGCCAGAAATCAAAGAGGTTTGATACACATAATAAATCAAACAGAAAGAAGTGCTACAAGGCCTGCTTTGCCACTGATACTGTAAATTTATAAATATATGTTACTAGACCATCTGACTTATAATAAAAATCGTAATAATATTAATAGTATTAATTCTCGCTAAGGGGAGAATCACACCAGCCACGAGCAGATACTTATCTAGCGCGGCTCGGAATATGACCTTGACCTTGACCTACTTTCAACAATTTTAGACTCGTAAGAGATTTTCATCCTACTATACACCTGTAAAATTTTGTGATGCTATCTTGAGCGGTTGCGAATTTTGTGATGCTATCTTGAGCGGCTGCGAATTTATCGTGACATCAGACACATAAATCTTGACCTACTTTTACTAATTTCTAGCTGGTGATCGCTTTTATTTTTTTATTTTTTTCCCCTACTACACACCTGTAAAATTTTGTGATGCTATCTTGAGCAGTTGCGAAATTATCATTCTAGTGCGCGTGCGCGCTCACACACACACACACACACAAACTGAAAACAATACCAGCTTCGCTTTGCAGCTGCTAATAATAAACATTCTCTATTCAGAAACCCACTTTCAATTAGATTCTTTGTGCCATCCATCCACTCACTCGATGTAGCCTACGGTATTGGTATATACCTTTATATGACTCCTTACTGAGTGTCAAGTCAGATGGATTCCTGTAACCCAGTAAAGTTTATCACGCTTGGTGGTGGTGTGGTTAAAGGCGCACTAACTGGACAAATATGTAAATAAGGGTTTACATCTGAGGGTTAGTTGGGGTATATTGCTCACATAATGCCATTCTGGGAGGAGGCACTGGTCATCCCTGCCTTAAATGGCAGGAATGAGCAGCTTAGTCCCGGGCCCCTACGCTCCTAATGGTTCAGAATGGATGGGATTACAGATATATTTCCAGACGATTTCATTCATCTTAGGAGAGACTTCACGAAATGGATACGTCAGACGTGGTCTCCATTAACCCCTTAATTCCAAATATCTCCCTTAAGCTGAATAAAACCGTCTGGTATTTACCAAGACTAAATACGTCATTGGAGTGAAGGGGTTATCAATGCTTTAAATTTAACCTCCTAAATCAGAGGACGTGTTATTCATTTCATTCTTGCTGACTCCCAACGATTTCATACATTTTAGGACCAACTTCAAATCACAGGGGGAGGGGGTTTGACCTGTACTCATTTCATTTTAATTTGGCCAAAATGGTGACACTTTTGGAGTTCATTTCACATAGTTCAGTATATATATATATATATATATATATATATATATATATATATATATATATATATATATATATATATATATATATATTTTTTTTCATTCTATTCACAGCACTTTCGTATCTAGCACTATCTTCAGTTGTTAATCTATAATAACAACTCAAGAGAAATGATCATTTTTGGACCCAGTTAGTGTAAAAGGTATAGTATTTTCACTCCACTGGAAAAGGTCTAGATAATCGTCTGGGGCCAAGAGTAAACCAACTAAATACATCAACTGATTCAGGGGGTTGTAATTGACAATCATCTCGATTAAATGAGAAATAGCTCATACGATGGAAAATGTTACCCTGTCCGGACAGCTCGGTAAGAGATTGATAGCCGGAACTAACTCTTCTCCAGACTGGCAAAGTACGAATCGGGAGAGGGTGTCTGGAGGAACAGTGATTCATGAAAAAGTTGTGGTATTGTCTTAGCTGTGTTTGTGTATCAAAGTCTGTATGTGTCACTGATACAAGGTTACCCGTCCGCCCTAAAGGTCGGAACGTGAACTCAAAGATAACTCCTACTGACAAAACTTTCAAACATGCCGACGATTTATCTTTACCAAATATCGCAGGGTGTTTGAATTCATTACATCAGACCTGTAACCCCATGTACAAGACAGGACAATAATTACGAATATAGGAGATAATTTTTCAGATTGGTATAATATATGATTGTTAATAAATACGTTAGATGATAATTTTTTGAGAAAACAAAGATAGAATGAATTCCTCAATATGAAATATGTATAATGTGTTTATTATGCGATAATTTCAGACTTATCAGCAACCGACTGTGTAGCCATGAAGTAATTATGACGATGTTCTTATCGGATCCACACACCCGACCTACTGCAGTGTGGGTGGCAGTGAATTTAAGCTCTTCCGGTCACGATGGTTGACAAGTTGTATACACATTAATGACAGGAAAAACGCTATAAATACATGACAGCCACACACCTATTAGACTTGCAGTGGCGAGGTGTGTTCCAGCCCCAAACACATGAGGGTGCTTGTTAATATGTATACAGGTCTTTTTAATGATGATGATGATGATGATGATGATGATGATGATGACAGTCTCTTTACCTTTTGCCTGTTGTCAGTAATGTCTTATACCGTCTTTTTTCATTTGTCATAATTCCCAACTTTCCATTCCTTATACTGCAAGAGAAGCTGATTTTTAATAGGGATATACACTGGACACAGCCTTGAACAAAGCACTGTTTGTCACATTTTACACGTATAAGCTTCACTGCTACCTGCATATTATTGACAGACACATACAGCAGAAAGGGAAGCAGAGGGACAGGTATACAGAGAAAAGCTGAACACCGAAAAAAATACCTTAATATACTAACACGAATGAAAGCTACTTTTGCTGAGATATATGAAATGTTAACTATTCCCTTGCATTTTATTTATCGAGGTATAGTCATTATGTAACAAGAAACTCACTTCAAGATCCATAGTACTGTGCAATGGGTAAATATCCTTCAGTGTCGGATCCAGCATTTACTAAAAGGGGGCCAGTATTTATGTAGTCTACTGACGAGAAAGCTTTACCACAAGCGTCAGACTCATGCAAATAAGTAATGAAAAACGTTTATTGCTTATTGCTTTAATTGTTTCCTTATTGTAAGTTACGAGTTAATTGTTTGTAATAACGAAAGGCACTATTATTTGTACTGTCGGGCTGGCACAAATATGAACCAGCTGAAATATTATATATATATATATATATATATATATATATATATATATATATATATATATATTCAGGACCCCTAATGCGCCAGTGTGCTGTCAGTGTGCTGTGTGGCAGTAAACGTTCCATGTCAGTAAACGTTCCATGTCAGTAAACGTTCCATGTCAGTAAACGTTCCATGTCAGTAAACGTTCCATGTCAGTAAACGTTCCATGTCAGTAAACGTTCCATGTCAACGTGTGGCAGTAAACGTTCCCTGTCAACGTGTGGCAGTAAACGTTCCCTGTCAACGTGTGGCAGTAAACGTTCCCTGTCAACGTGTGGCAGTAAACGTTCCCTGTCAACGTGTGGCAGTAAACGTTCCCTGTCAACGTGTGGCAGTAAACGTTCCATGTCAACGTGTGGCAGTAAACGTTCCCTGTCAACGTGTGGCAGTACACGTTCCCTGTCAATGTGTGGCAGTACACGTTCCCTGTCAACGTGTGGCAGTAAACGTTCCATGTCAATGTGTGGCAGTAAACGTTCCATGTCAATGTGTGGCAGTAAACGTTCCATGTCAATGTGTGGCAGTACACGTTCCATGTCAACGTGTGGCAGTACACGTTCCCTGTCAACGTGTGGCAGTAAACGTTCCATGTCAACGTGTGGCAGTAAACGTTCCATGTCAATGTGTGGCAGTAAACGTTCCATGTCAATGTGTGGCAGTAAACGTTCCATGTCAATGTGTGGCAGTAAACGTTCCATGTCAATGTGTGGCAGTAAACGTTCCATGTCAATGTGTGGCAGTACACGTTCCCTGTCAACGTGTGGCAGTACACGTTCCATGTCAACGTGTGGCAGTAAACGTTCCATGTCAATGTGTGGCAGTAAACGTTCCATGTCAATGTGTGGCAGTAAACGTTCCCTGTCAACGTGTGGCAGTAAACGTTCCCTGTCAACGTGTGGCAGTAAACGTTCCCTGTCAACGTGTGGCAGTAAACGTTCCATGTCAACGTGTGGCAGTAAACGTTCCCTGTCAACGTGTGGCAGTAAACGTTCCCTGTCAACGTGTGGCAGTAAACGTTCCATATTCACCTTAAAGCAACCCTGGGCTTAGTAGAGATAACTAAATAGAATGTGGACGCGCTAAAAGGGTTAAGTGCTTGAGTATGAAATTCATAGTATTACACAGCAGGATTATTTTTGGTAAATCATTGGCCTTGAGTAGATGCATCATGACCGAGGCCTGACAATTGGTTGTGCTATGTAGCATAGTGATCAACATCATCACTCCTCTTATATGATATCGGAGGCAACAACACCAGCAACATACAAATGCAAAATTATAAGCACCATATGAAAAGACTGTTCAGTATAATGGGCCATACGTCATTATACGTAGTGAAATGTCGAAATTAAATGTTTATGGTAATCCGTAGAAACTTTCCACATTACTTTTCCTATTTACATTTACCTATTTCGGATGATTAACCTGACATCAGTAACAGAAATTAAAATAAAGATTTTAATGGAAATACTATACTGCTCAATGAATTTATCATTACCTAAGGCCAGTAGAGTTATATAACTTCTAGAAGAAGCATTAGAGAGGCAGATAGATAGTAAACAGTATAGGCTAACACATGGGAAGTGAATGGTAATGAAAATCCAACTCCTATATTAACAATGTCTTACTTTATATATTTTTCTTAGTAGTGGTAGTTGTTGTTCGAGTCCCAGGATCATCTGAATCATGGATCCAGTGGACTGCATGCCAGAGTTGATCTAAGGCAGACCACCATCCTCCGTCCGTGGGACAGGGAGGAGATTGAGAGAAATGTATAAACTGGCACCTCCACCGCCCATACATACCCGTACCATCACGTGAAGGTGCCCCGCTCCCGCACTGTTTGTTTTTCCTTGCCACCATCCAAAATTTTTACTCATCTTTGGAATAACTTTTGGGACTGGAGGGAGTTAGACACAGCCAACGTTCATGCCTTCACTATGAGAACCCTTTCCTAAACTGAAAACAATTATCTGAATGTAGCAAGAACACAATACAAACTGACATCCTTGGCCTGTATGAGTTAAGGATTACAGACTCAATAAACCGCCTTTACAGCAGGTGCAGGTGTAAGCTGTACAAAGGATGTTATTTAGAAAGACATTATATTAAACCCTAAGGCGTGAACCAGAGAATTAATTAAAAAATCTCGATCTGGGCAAAGAAAATATTAGCCTCCGCCAAGGAAGTTGGAGGGGGTTATATATTTATCTGTATCAGTCTATTTGTGTACAAGATATCTCAGAAAGATATCGGATTTCAGTGAAATCTGAAGGATAGGTTGGCAGGGCGTCAGTAAAGGCTGGATAAGATACTGAGGTTAATCCTGATCAGAATGCAGGAATATGAAATAAATTACACTGGGATAGGCGGAGGTATGCAATACCTGAGATTCAGTAACAGGGCAGACTAAGACTGAAAAATATACTGTTTGAGTATGTGAGGAAGGAAAATATTGATCGAGAAGGAAAGAAAATACAACAGCATATTTTACATTTTAAATGCAATAGCGGAAGAATCGATTCTCTGAATGCTGTCTAGGTACCTATGATGTTTTTTTTTTTTTTTATGACAAGATCGCTAACCCTCTTCAACTTAGCTGATGGCACAGTGTAGTAAGGCTGGAGGGTTGATCTGACAAGTAACCAAGGAGACTCATTTCTACATCATAACTTGTACATCGTATTTAATGCAAACACGACTCAGTATTCAAGGTTTGAATATAGCCCAGTTCCGTCAGATGAAAACAAATCAACAATAGTAGGATGACATACAGTATTTCCTCGGTTTTATTAAGTGAATACCTTGATACCTTTTTTTATTATTATTATTAATACCACTTTGTATATTAGTTTCACCAAGTTAAAGAACTCTCATTGAGTGTGCAGAGTAAAAAAATAAAAAGATAAATTAGAAAACATCGATAGTCTGGCTGTGAGTGCATTCAGCATTTATTTGTAGTGGTTACATACAGTATACAGTGCAACTTTGTAGTGCTTCAGTTCTCATTGAAGGTCATACACTATCGCGCCATGGTTTGAAACCAAGACGTGGCTATAGGTATTGGGTATTTCTGTTTGTGGAACGCTGGCAGGGACGTCAGGTGTTCTGGACTACCGTAGCCTATCCTTTGGGGCCTCTGGGGCTGCCAACAGGTTAGTAGTAGTAATTATAGTCCCAGGTTCATCCAAATCCTGAACCCTGTGGAATGCAGGGTGATATTTCCCTCCTGCTGTAGATCATTGTCTTCTTTTCAGAGGAATGGTTGAGTAGATAAGGAGTGTTTGTACACTCAGGCAGTGGAGCCGCATGGTTATATCAGTGCTACCACATGAAGGCGTCCCTCCAGCACCACTTGTCAATAACCGATGCCATTCCGTGTTAACAACATGAACTTCATGACGTAATTTATTAGTCTTCTTGCTATCGTCAGACGACTTTATACAGCTCAGGGGAGACTTTTTAATTTCCAGTGGACAGATACAGCCCTAATATATCTCATCTTTGTTACATATGCTTCCCAAGTTGAATTAAATTGTGTTGAGACAGAAATAATAAAATCTGGAACAAGTCATCGGGTTGAAGGGGTTATGGGATTGTGTGTGCAAGGAACCGAGGAATATGTTAGCCTGGACTAAGTTAGGCTCTTATCTTGTATGGGCAGAACCACTACAGAGAAGAGAAGGATGGATAGACATTATCTATTTAGATTTTAAGAAAGCATTTGACACAGTACGCACCAAAGACCTTTATGGAAACTGTACTATCAAGGAGAAATTCAAGGTAATCGGTATTGTTGGATGCAAGATTTTCTCAGAAAAAGGGAAACGAGAACAGTACAAAGCGGAATTACTCACCATGGAGAGGGGTGACTAGCAGGATCCCACATGGATCAGCGCTGGCATCAAAAATGTTTTTAGTACATATATATGACATAAGCAGCAACATCGGAAATGAAAGTTATCTAAATACGTTTGCTGATGTTGAGAAAATCTAAAGCAGAATTACAAACACAGACTTTAGCAGAGAGCTACAAGAAGAATTAAATAAGCTTCATGACTGGAGCAATAGATCTATCTATCTATCTATCAGCGTGGACAAATGCCACGTTATCACGTTTGGTAAAAGTGATAAAATACCAAACTGGGATTGCAAAATAGGATTTCAACCGTAAACATATCAGAAAAGGAGAAGGACCTAGGAGTGATTATCAAGAACAGACCATCTCCGGATGACCACGTCTGTGAGAAAGGAAGGAATATGTACACACTGCTTGCTAATATGAGAGTAGCATTCACATATATGAATGAAGACATGCTGAGAAAGATAATCACATCATTCATTAGACCAACCCTGGAGTATGCATCAGTAGTCTAGAATCCACATCCGAAAAACCACATATATAAGACTGAAATGTTACAAAGGTACAAGATAGGCACCACGTTTAAGGGATCGAAGCTATGAAGAAAGACTAGAAAATTAATCCTACCAACATTACAAGAAAGGAGGAAAGAGGAGACATGATCATGCTATATAAATGCATCACAGGGAAAGAGAAAATAGCCATAAATGAGTGTATAACCTATGGGGAAGCAACAGCAAGAGGACACTGCGAAAACCTGCATAAAAAGAGAGGGGATAAAGACGTAAAGAAATTCTGCTTCCCAAATAGAGCAATTGATCAGTGGAAAGCACTACCGAATGAAGTAGTGTGTTCCACGTAAATTTAAGGATATGTATGACAGACGTGGTTCAAAACACAGGGCAGTACGAGCTTGACTCATTCCTTTAAAGATACAATTAGTAAGAACACACAGACACACACACACACACACACACACACACACATCCCATAACCCCTTTAACTCGATGACTTGTTGCATATGTTTGGCTATTTCCACATCACTTTATTCACCTTGCAGCGACGGGGTTTCTTTCCTCTACAAAGGAGGTTATGTTTTCACCCCTGTCCGTCCGTTTGTTTGTTGGTTGTTTGGTTTGTGAGCAAGATTTAAAAAAAACTACTGGACGGATTTCCACGAAACTTGGCAGAAGAATGGGCCTTGGCCCAGAACAGACTCCATTAAATTTTGGTGCGGATCCGGATAAAGGTGCGGATCCAGGAATTTATATTCACTTTCTTTAACATTGTAAGATAAAGCGTTTTTCGACATTTTCCTAAATTTTTCGATGAATATTGCATGGATCTTGATGAAAAAAAAATCAGGCATATTTAGGATGTTGGTATCTACGACTATGTACAGTTTGGCGAGGATCCATATAAAATTCCGAATCTAGCGGATTTAAAATAACGGGGTAGTCTTTTCCAGCTGCTGTACAGTAACAAACAGGACTTGATTGAATTAAAAGGAACTGCATGTTGGGCCTTGGCAGAGGTATGCGCTTTATAGGCCGGGAGCCCAGGCCAATTTATTCAAGTGAACAGAGGAATAAGGTTTGTTGGCCTCATTACATTGGAACAGTCCTAAGAATCACGAATCATAGTTGCTGCCGCTTAATATCCTGGACCTACAGCCTGTAGGGTACCTTTAATTAAGGTGTAAAAAAACATTTATTCCAATGGGTAAGAGGAATGGACATTTTTATATGGTAATCACTTTTTGGAAGTTGAGGGACATAGTAATCACACTGACAGCAACTTGTGCATGTACCTGACCCCAGACAGCAACATTTTGGGGGGGTCAAATTTTGCGTTATTCAAACATGGAGAGGAATGGACGTACCTTGTTGCATTTTAACTGTCAGGTACTGAGTTACACAAATATATCAATGACAGCAATTTTGTATTGTACCGGGACCCAGACAGCAGCCGCAAAATTGCTTATTCTTGACTAAACTGGTTTTCTTTACAAAATGAGAGGAATGGTTAAAACCAACTTTGTAGATCTAAACAAACATGATGGAATATGAGAACGGCAATAACAACATTTTTTTTTTTTTTTTTTTTTTTTTTAGTCCCGACCAGCAATTTTTTGAGGGTCAAAATTATGTGACTTATTCAGACATTAAGAAGAATGGATGAAACTCGTTCCATTATAACTGTTAGGTACTAAGTAACAAAATTATTTCAATGACAGCAATCTTTCCTTGTACCGGGGCCCAGACAGCAGCCTCAAAATAATATGCTCCGACCCAACATTAGCTTAGTCAAACACTGACACAAATATGAAACTTAATAAATTGTGTCTGTTAGGTAGCAAAGTACAAAAATAGTAGTCTTTCCTTATACCGGGACCAAGACAGCAGCCCCAAATATGCCCTGCCCTGATATTGCTTCATACTGCAATATGTCACAAAAGTGCAAGGTACAGTATAATGTTAGAAATTATGGTAACGTAAGCAAAGAGAGACTGATTGAATGTTATGTACTGATTAAGTAATTCCTGTCAGGTGAATATGGAATTAAGTTTAGACTTAAACTATTTTGTAATACTTTCTTCCACATCATTCCTACATCATTGAAATTATTCACATATACTTACTGCAGTATTCTGACCTATTGAATTATTAATTTAAGTACCATACTAGAAATACAAACACACCTGCAACTAACTGGAAGAATTCTTTGAAAAATATTGCATTAGTAGTCCACCAAAAACTTAAGTACTTTTCAGTATATTATGATAGGCAATATTAGTATAGATAAAATTGGTATTGGCTAAATAGTTACAGGTAATAAACTTAAATACTTTTCAGTACATTATGATAGGCAATATTGGTATAGATAAAATTGGTATTGGCTAAATATTGTTCCGTGTAATTTAAATAACTAATAATTACACATATCTAGATACAGCACATTTTAATCATCTTCACTTTCACTGTCAGCGTCATCAGTCCATGACTCTATGTCCAAGTCCGATTCATGTTCTTGCTCCGATCCTTCAGTTTCATCCAACCCAGTATCATCAGGATCCAACTCAGTATCATCCAACAGTGTGGATGACCCTTCTCCTTCTTCATCTACCAAAGAATTTTTTCTGAAGGTGTCTGGCAAACATGGACCGGTAAACCACAGTGGCCCATAGAGTCCATTCTCATTAACAGTTCAGCCGAAGTCGAGAGGGTCAAGGTCCTTTGTTGGGTCAGGTGTATACGACAGGCTCCACATTTGCGATATATTGTTGGCTCTTGAAATGTGCTTTTCCAGTGATCTCTTGCACGGTGGCAGTGACGAGCAGTTCACCTTCTTGACCTTGTCTTTCATCTTAATACCACCTGTCATTTCAACAAATGCTTGGAACCGGGCTTCGTTGATGTCATTCACTGCCTTGAAACTATATATTCCACAGATGTATGCTGTGACAGACGTTATGTTCACTACTTTGGTGGACAGGGTCTGCAATGCTTTAACATGTTGTTCAGCCTTCTCCAAATAACTTAATGGAATCACTTTCCCTTTTCTGTAGAACGCAGATGAGAAATCACACCCAGTTACAGCGTGGAAACCAATAAGTGCTTCGCTCAGTCCGGAATGTTTCTTCTCAAGCTCATTTGAAATATCACTGACATTGATGAGCCTTCTGTTGTTACCTGAACCAAAGTCCATTACTATCATAGATGACTCAGACATTTTTGGTACAAGACCAATCAAGATGACAAGGACGTCTGTGTCAGAGGATCGAACAATGACTTTTCCACTGATATTATACACGTGAAATGCTATCAGGGTGTCAGCTTCTTCATGTCGTCCCTGCAGTTCACCTGGCTGTTCTGCACTTAATGTCCCCATAGAGTTAACCCATATCTTCACACAATATCCACCATGTGATAAATATACAGTTTTCCTGCCAATAATTGGGGCATATTACTCATTTGTGACCTCTTTTAACAAAAAGTCTGCAAAAGCCTCTTTGAAAGGACCATTTTTTAGGAGATCAAATCCTTTCTGGCGCTGCTGTTGCTCTGCACTTGTAGTTATGAAAGTGCTATTCTCAGCTTGTTCTGATCCTCTCTTAAGTCTTTCTAGGTCTTTGACTGAGGGCTCTAGATATTTGTCCAACAGTAAGTGGACAGAATCTCCCTGAGTTGAACAGATCTTTATCATTATGTCCCTGATGATCGCTCCATAGGTTGACCTATTATGCATAGGCAACACTTCATGAAGAACAAGTCTTCCATCAAACAGTGTGGCATGAAATGTAGTGATATCTTTTTCATCCACAGTAGTTGCTTGCTTTGTTCTAATACTCTGGTGAGGTTAGCCTTCTCTGTCTTAGTTGGCATACCATCATTGTTCTTTCGGCAAATTACACATATCTGAAATTTTTTTATTATTTAATTACTCCTGTTATTTTAGATAAGTAATGAACCTCTAACATAATTCTTTTGGAAATCTGTAATTAGACTGTAATTCAAATTACTAGAAACTTTTTTAATGAATCGTACATCTGTTCTGCCAGTAACAATTTTATAGGTTTTTATTACTGAATGCTCATTCTACCTCAGATGTTTAATGCCAACTAAACTTTGCATATTTCTTAAGACTATAGTCCTGGCAGATAAGTTCACTACTATTATCAATTTTGAGTGTAGATTTAGCTTAAATTAATAAGATTTTTACTGGCAAGAATATAAGTTGCCAATAGAATAATTACTATAACTATGACAGACAGTGATTCCTAGCTGTTCTTTATCACCCATTCTTATCAGTTGACACAAGATCAGAGTGTACTCGTTGAATCAGTTAATTGTCCCATCAGTCAGTTGAAGACTTGGTTTTTTATCTGCAAGCAAAAGTTACTGTCGTTGGTATGTTTATGCAACTAAGTACCTAACAGATACATTTTCATCCATTCCTCTCGTACTGCTGATGTTGTAATTGGGTCGGAGCATATTATTTTGAGGCTGCTGTCTGGGCCCCGGTACAAGGAAAGATTGCTGTCATTGAAATAATTTTGTTACTTAGTACCTAACAGTTATAATGGAACGAGTTTCATCCATTCTTCTTAATGTCTGAATAAGTCACATAATTTTGACCCTCAAAAAATTGCTGGTCGGGACTAAAAAAAAAAAAAAAAAAAAAAAATTGCTGTTATTGCCGTTCTCATATTCCATCATGTTTGTTTAGATCTACAAAGTTGGTTTTAACCATTCCTCTCATTTTGTAAAGAAAACCAGTTTAGTCAAGAATAAGCAATTTTGCGGCTGCTATCTGGGTCCCGGTACAATAAAAAATTGCTGTCATTGATATATTTGTGTAACTCAGTACCTGACAGTTCAAATGCAACAAGGTACGTCCATTCCTCTCCATGTTTGAATAACGCAATATTTGACCCCCCCAAAATGTTGCTGTCTGGGGTCAGGTACATGCACAAGTTGCTGTCAGTGTGATTACTATGTCCCTCAACTTCCAAAAAGTGATTACCATATAAAAATGTCCATTCCTCTTACCCATTGGAATAAATGTTTTTTTACACCTTAATTAAAGGTACCCTACAGGCTGTAGGTCCAGGATATTAAGCGGCAGCAACTATGATTCGTGATTCTTAGGACTGTTCCAATGTAATGAGGCCAACAAACCTTATTCCTCTGTTCACTTGAATAAATTGGCCTGGGCTCCCGGACTAATAATGTAGTGTGCTGGGGATCAGGATCGGGTTGGTGGAGATGGTCATGATTATGGGAATATGATCAGACTCTGAGACTGGGCCAGGAGCAATGTGGTGATGAAAGATGTTAAACGCTCTGTTGGCAAAAATGAGGTCGGGTTTTCCTGATCCCCTAGGTGTGAATGTGTTCAAATGAGGTCCAAGAAAGTTGTCTCTTGTGGCTGTAATTAGCTAACATTTGTGTACCGTGGTCGAAACTTATATGAAAGGTTTGAGTACTTAGTGGCGCCTGGTGGTTTAGTGGGTAATTATTGTGTTCCAATCGGATTGAGCCAGTGAAGGTTTATATCCAAGGGGCGGTTGGGGTTTATTGCTCACGTAATGCCACTCAGGGATGAGTGAGGTTGGTCACTCTTATCTTAAATGTCAGGACCAACTGCCTAGCCCCGGGCTCCTACGCTCCTCATGGGGCAACGTAGGATTGGATGATGGATGGATGGATGAGTACTTAGCAGGAAATCTGGACTTGTATTGAATGTTGTATGTCTACCTTAGTGATTTGTTATGCATATTACAACCTTGGCATTATCATTTACGGTAGCCTATTTATATGTTATAGTATGGACATAAAGTGGACTCAGTGATGTCCCACAAGATAAAGAGGTGCGATACGCAAAATAAATCGCTGAGAAAGAGGCGCTACGCTGTCTTGCATGCCACCTGGATCACGGCCCGTGATACAAGACGACCTGTTTTACTACTACTAAAACTACTACTACTACCACTACAACTACTACTGCTACTACTACTACTACTATTAACTCTCCTTCACTACTATACCATATTTTCCAATTAATTCTTAGTGCCAGCCATCCTCGCACTCATTGTAGCCTACAGTAATGGTGATTTAAGGTGATTACTAATTAAGTGACGAGTCAGATGGATTCCTGTAACCCAGGAAACAGTTCATTACGGTAGGCTGGCTGGTGTTGTGGGTTAAGGCGCTCTAACCGGACGGATGTAGCAATAAGGGTTTACATCCGAGGGTTGCTTGGGGTATTACCGCATATTGCTCACATAATGCCACTCAAGGACTAGATACCGGTCATGCTTGCCTTAAATGACAGGACTGAACAATCTAGTCCCGGGCCCCTACTCCTAATGGGCCAAAAAGGATGGCATGCCATCGATTTATTTCTATTTCATTCATCTTAGGAGAGACTTTACCAAATGGATACGTCAGACATGTCCTCCATTAGCCCCTTAATTCCAAATATCTCCCTTAAGCTGAATAAAACCGTCTGGTATTTAGCAAGACTAAGTATAAATGCGTCAGTGGAGTGAAGGGGTTAATAATGTATTAAATATAACCTCGCTCATCAGTTGCTTTTATAATTTCATTCTTGCTGACTCAGCAGGATGTTATACATTTTAGTGTGAGCTTCAAATCACGGGGAGGAAGGGGTTTGGTCTAGTTTTCACTGACCCTTTCACTACACAAGGTCAAGAATAACACAATAAAAGGAATAAACTATCAAAATACAGCAACAGATACAAGGGATTAAAATAAAAACAAGCTGAATTAAATGATAAATCGTTCTTTCCATGGAAATTTTACCCTCTCATGGTGCGGACAACGCTTATATTCTCCATACCTAATGCCAGACGATTTACTCAGCTGAGTGAGTCATAGGAGCCTTGGTGCCTGTACAAGCTAACAGCCTAACAGTCCAGCCTAATCTAACACCCACTGTAACCTATCCAAATGTTACCTTACCAAAGCAGCCATGACGTTACTGCTGTTGGCCGATTCAAACCAGAGAGAAAGGCATTAGGCATATATGCAGGTGCCTTCTGAAACACAGGAAACTGAGAGAGAGAGAAAGGCATTAGGCATATATGCAGGTGCCTTCTGGAACACAGGAAACTGAGAGAGAAAGGCATTAGGCATACATGCAGGTGCCTTCTGAAACACAGGAAACTGAGAGAGAGAGAAAGGCATTAGACATATATGCAGGTGCCTTCTGAAACACAGGAAACTGAGAGAGACAGAAAGGCATTAGGCATACATGCAGGTGCCTTCTGAAACACAGGAAACTGAGAGAGAGAGAAAGGCATTAGGCATATATGCAGGTGCCTTCTGAAACACAGGAAACTGAGAGAGAGAGAAAGGCATTAGGCATACATGCAGGTGCCTTCTGAAACACAGGAAACTGAGAAAGAGAGAAAGGCATTAGGCATACATGCAGGTGCCTTCTGAAACACAGGAAACTGAGAAAGAGAGAAAGGCATTAGGCATACATGCAGGTGCCTTCTGGAACACAGGAAACTGAGAGAGAGAGAAAGGCATTAGGCATACATGCAGGTGCCTTCTGAAACACAGGAAACTGAGAAAGAGAGAAAGGCATTAGGCATACATGCAGGTGCCTTCTGAAACACAGGAAACTGAGAGAGAGAGAAAGGCATTAGGCATATATGCAGGTGCCTTCTGGAACACAGGAAACTGAGAGAGAAAGGCATTAGGCATACATGCAGGTGCCTTCTGAAACACAGGAAACTGAGAGAGAGAGAAAGGCATTAGACATATATGCAGGTGCCTTCTGAAACACAGGAAACTGAGAGAGACAGAAAGGCATTAGGCATACATGCAGGTGCCTTCTGAAACACAGGAAACTGAGAGAGAGAGAAAGGCATTAGGCATATATGCAGGTGCCTTCTGAAACACAGGAAACTGAGAGAGAGAGAAAGGCATTAGGCATACATGCAGGTGCCTTCTGAAACACAGGAAACTGAGAAAGAGAGAAAGGCATTAGGCATACATGCAGGTGCCTTCTGAAACACAGGAAACTGAGAAAGAGAGAAAGGCATTAGGCATACATGCAGGTGCCTTCTGAAACACAGGAAACTGAGAAAGAGAGAAAGGCATTAGGCATATATGCAGGTGCCTTCTGAAACACAGGAAACTGAGAGAGAGAGAAAGGCATTAGGCATACATGCAGGTGCCTTCTGGAACACAGGAAACTGAGAGAGAGAGAAAGGCATTAGGCATACATGCAGGTGCCTTCTGAAACACAGGAAACTGAGAAAGAGAGAAAGGCATTAGGCATACATGCAGGTGCCTTCTGAAACACAGGAAACTGAGAGAGAGAGAAAGGCATTAGGCATATATGCAGGTGCCTTCTGGAACACAGGAAACTGAGAGAGAAAGGCATTAGGCATACATGCAGGTGCCTTCTGAAACACAGGAAACTGAGAGAGAGAGAAAGGCATTAGACATATATGCAGGTGCCTTCTGAAACACAGGAAACTGAGAGAGACAGAAAGGCATTAGGCATACATGCAGGTGCCTTCTGAAACACAGGAAACTGAGAGAGAGAGAAAGGCATTAGGCATATATGCAGGTGCCTTCTGAAACACAGGAAACTGAGAGAGAGAGAAAGGCATTAGGCATACATGCAGGTGCCTTCTGAAACACAGGAAACTGAGAAAGAGAGAAAGGCATTAGGCATACATGCAGGTGCCTTCTGAAACACAGGAAACTGAGAAAGAGAGAAAGGCATTAGGCATACATGCAGGTGCCTTCTGAAACACAGGAAACTGAGAAAGAGAGAAAGGCATTAGGCATATATGCAGGTGCCTTCTGAAACACAGGAAACTGAGAGAGAGAGAAAGGCATTAGGCATACATGCAGGTGCCTTCTGAAACACAGGAAACTGAGAAAGAGAGAAAGGCATTAGGCATATATGCAGGTGCCTTCTGAAACACAGGAAACTGAGAAAGAGAAAAAGGCATTAGGCATACATGCAGGTGCCTTCTGAAACACAGGAAACTGAGAAAGAGAGAAAGGCATTAGGCATATATGCAGGTGCCTTCTGAAACACAGGAAACTGAGAAAGAGAGAAAGGCATTAGGCATACATGCAGGTGCCTTCTGAAACACAGGAAACTGAGAGAGAGAGAAAGGCATTAGGCATACATGCAGGTGCCTTCTGAAACACAGGAAACTGAGAAAGAGAGAAAGGCATTAGGCATACATGCAGGTGCCTTCTGAAACACAGGAAACCGAGAGAGAGAGAGAAAGGCATTAGGCATACATGCAGGTGCCTTCTGAAACACAGGAAACCGAGAGAGAGAGAAAGGCATTAGGCATACATGCAGGTGCCTTCTGAAACACAGGAAACTGAGAAAGAGAGAAAGGCATTAGGCATATATGCAGGTGCCTTCTGAAACACAGGAAACTGAGAGAGAGAGAAAGGCATTAGGCATACATGCAGGTGCCTTCTGAAACACAGGAAACTGAGAAAGAGAGAAAGGCATTAGGCATATATGCAGGTGCCTTCTGAAACACAGGAAACTGAGAAAGAGAGAAAGGCATTAGGCATACATGCAGGTGCCTTCTGAAACACAGGAAACTGAGAAAGAGAGAAAGGCATTAGGCATACATGCAGGTGCCTTCTGAAACACAGGAAACTGAGAAAGAGAGAAAGGCATTAGGCATACATGCAGGTGCCTTCTGAAACACAGGAAACTGAGAGAGAGAGAAAGGCATTAGGCATACATGCAGGTGCCTTCTGAAACACAGGAAACTGAGAAAGAGAGAAAGGCATTAGGCATACATGCAGGTGCCTTCTGAAACACAGGAAACTGAGAGAGAGAGAAAGGCATTAGGCATACATGCAGGTGCCTTCTGAAACACAGGAAACTGAGAAAGAGAGAAAGGCATTAGGCATACATGCAGGTGCCTTCTGAAACACAGGAAACTGAGAAAGAGAGAAAGGCATTAGGCATACATGCAGGTGCCTTCTGAAACACAGGAAACTGAGAAAGAGAGAAAGGCAATAGGCATACATGCAGGTGCCTTCTGAAACACAGGAAACTGAGAGAGAGAGAAAGGCATTAGGCATACATGCAGGTGCCTTCTGAAACACAGGAAACTGAGAAAGAGAGAAAGGCATTAGGCATACATGCAGGTGCCTTCTGAAACACAGGAAACTGAGAGAGAGAGAAAGGCATTAGGCATACATGCAGGTGCCTTCTGAAACACAGGAAACTGAGAAAGAGAGAAAGGCATTAGGCATACATGCAGGTGCCTTCTGAAACACAGGAAACTGAGAAAGAGAGAAAGGCATTAGGCATACATGCAGGTGCCTTCTGAAACACAGGAAACTGAGAAAGAGAGAAAGGCATTAGGCATACATGCAGGTGCCTTCTGAAACACAGGAAACTGAGAAAGAGAGAAAGGCATTAGGCATACATGCAGGTGCCTTCTGAAACACAGGAAACTGAGAAAGAGAGAAAGGCATTAGGCATATATACAGGTGCCTTCTGAAACACAGGAAACTGAGAAAGAGAGAAAGGCATTAGGCATACATGCAGGTGCCTTCTGAAACACAGGAAACTGAGAGAGAGAGAAAGGCATTAGGCATATATGCAGGTGCCTTCTGAAACACAGGAAACTGAGAAAGAGAGAAAGGCATTAGGCATATATGCAGGTGCCTTCTGAAACACAGGAAACTGAGAGAGAGAGAAAGGCATTAGGCATATATGCAGGTGCCTTCTGAAACACAGGAAACTGAGAAAGAGAGAAAGGCATTAGGCATACATGCAGGTGCCTTCTGAAACACAGGAAACTGAGAAAGAGAGAAAGGCATTAGGCATACATGCAGGTGCCTTCTGAAACACAGGAAACTGAGAAAGAGAGAAAGGCATTAGGCATATATGCAGGTGCCTTCTGAAACACAGGAAACTGAGAAAGAGAGAAAGGCATTAGGCATACATGCAGGTGCCTTCTGAAACACAGGAAACTGAGAAAGAGAGAAAGGCATTAGGCATACATGCAGGTGCCTTCTGAAACACAGGAAACTGAGAAAGAGAGAAAGGCATTAGGCATACATGCAGGTGCCTTCTGAAACACAGGAAACTGAGAAAGAGAGAAAGGCATTAGGCATATATGCAGGTGCCTTCTGAAACACAGGAAACTGAGAGAGAGAGAGAAAGGCATTAGGCATACATGCAGGTGCCTTCTGAAACACAGGAAACTGAGAAAGAGAGAAAGGCATTAGGCATACATGCAGGTGCCTTCTGAAACACAGGAAACTGAGAAAGAGAGAAAGGCATTAGGCATACATGCAGGTGCCTTCTGAAACACAGGAAACTGAGAAAGAGAGAAAGGCATTAGGCATACATGCAGGTGCCTTCTGAAACACAGGAAACTGAGAAAGAGAGAAAGGCATTAGGCATATATGCAGGTGCCTTCTGAAACACAGGAAACTGAGAAAGAGAGAAAGGCATTAGGCATATATGCAGGTGCCTTCTGAAACACAGGAAACTGAGAAAGAGAGAAAGGCATTAGGCATACATGCAGGTGCCTTCTGAAACACAGGAAACCGAGAGAGAGAGAAAGGCATTAGGCATACATGCAGGTGCCTTCTGAAACACAGGAAACTGAGAAAGAGAGAAAGGCATTAGGCATACATGCAGGTGCCTTCTGAAACACAGGAAACTGAGAGAGAGAGAAAGGCATTAGGCATATATGCAGGTGCCTTCTGAAACACAGGAAACTGAGAGAGAGAGAAAGGCATTAGGCATATATGCAGGTGCCTTCTGAAACACAGGAAACTGAGAGAGAGAGAAAGGCATTAGGCATATATGCAGGTGCCTTCTGAAACACAGGAAACTGAGAAAGAGAGAAAGGCATTAGGCATACATGCAGGTGCCTTCTGAAACACAGGAAACTGAGAAAGAGAGAAAGGCATTAGGCATATATGCAGGTGCCTTCTGAAACACAGGAAACTGAGAGAGAAAGGCATTAGGCATACATACAGGTGCCTTCTGAAACACAGGAAACTGAGAGAGAGAGAAAGGCATTAGGCATACATGCAGGTGCCTTCTGAAACACAAGAAACTGAGAAAGAGAGAAAGGCATTAGGCATATATGCAGGTGCCTTCTGAAACACAGGAAACTGAGAAAGAGAGAAAGGCATTAGGCATACATGCAGGTGCCTTCTGAAACACAGGAAACTGAGAAAGAGAGAAAGGCATTAGGCATATATGCAGGTGCCTTCTGAAACACAGGAAACTGAGAAAGAGAGAAAGGCATTAGGCATACATGCAGGTGCCTTCTGAAACACAGGAAACTGAGAAAGAGAGAAAGGCATTAGGCATATATGCAGGTGCCTTCTGAAACACAGGAAACTGAGAAAGAGAGAAAGGCATTAGGCATACATGCAGGTGCCTTCTGAAACACAGGAAACAGAGAGAGAGAGAAAGGCATTAGGCATACATGCAGGTGCCTTCTGAAACACAGGAAACTGAGAGAGAGAGAAAGGCATTAGGCATATATGCAGGTGCCTTCTGAAACACAGGAAACTGAGAGAGAGAGAAAGGCATTAGGCATACATGCAGGTGCCTTCTGAAACAGAGGAAACTGAGAGAGAGAGAAAGGCATTAGGCATACATGCAGGTGCCTTCTGAAACAGAGGAAACTGAGAGAGAGAGAGAGAAAGGCATTAGGCATATATGCAGGTGCCTTCTGAAACACAGGAAACTGAGAGAGAGAGAAAGGCATTAGGCATACATGCAGGTGCCTTCTGAAACAGAGGAAACTGAGAGAGAGAGAAAGGCATTAGGCATATATGCAGGTGCCTTCTGAAACAGAGGAAACTGAGAGAGAGAGAAAGGCATTAGGCATACATGCAGGTGCCTTCTGAAACAGAGGAAACTGAGAGAGAGAGAGAGAAAGGCATTAGGCATATATGCAGGTGCCTTCTGAAACACAGGAAACTGAGAGAGAGAGAAAGGCATTAGGCATACATGCAGGTGCCTTCTGAAACAGAGGAAACTGAGAGAGAGAGAAAGGCATTAGGCATATATGCAGGTGCCTTCTGAAACAGAGGAAACTGAGAGAGAGAGAAAGGCATTAGGCATACATGCAGGTGCCTTCTGAAACAGAGGAAACTGAGAGAGAGAGAGAGAAAGGCATTAGGCATATATGCAGGTGCCTTCTGAAACACAGGAAACCGAGAGAGAGAGAGAGAGAGAGAGAGAGAGAGAGTACTGAAACCACAAATAACTGGAGAGAGAATAACTTCTGAAACCACAAACGAGAGAGAGAGAGAGAGAGAGAGAATTGAAACCTCAAAAAACTTGATAGAAAAGTGAAACCACAAAAAACCTGGAGAGAGAGAGAGAGAGAGAGGGGGGGGGAGTTAGTGTCGTATTAAAAACATGTCATAAACCCATTGCAGTTAACCTCCCATAACCCCTGGTAGCTTACACACACACACACTCACACACACACACACACACACACACTCACACACACACACACACACACACACACACACACACACACACACACACACACACACACACTCACACACACACACACACACACACCTTCAACCTCATGACTTATTGCAGATTATATCTGTGTTGTCTCCACACGATTTGCAACTTGGGAAGGATGTGTTGCAGCGAAGGGTTTACTAAGGCTGTATCTGTCCACCCGAAATTGAAAAGTCTCCCCTGAGCTGAATAAAATCGTCTGAAGATAGCAAGAAGGCTAAGGGCATTGGTTATCGACCAATTGTGATGCTGGAGAGGGACGCCTTCATGTGGTGGCACTGATATAACCATGCGGCACCACTGCCTGATTGTACAAACACTCCTTAGCTCCCCTACCATTCCCCCGATACATAGGAGATGATCTGCAGCAGAAGAGAAATATCAGCCTGCATTCCACAAGGTTCAGGTTTCAGATGAACCCGGGACTATTACAAGCTATACAACTCTTTTGGCAGCCCAAGAGGCAACGGTAGTCCCGAATTCCCAAATCACACGACGTCCTTGTCAGAGCTCCACACCAAATTCCCAGATCACACGACGTCCTTGTCAGAGCTCCACACCAAATTCCCAAATCACCCGACGTCCTTGTCAGAGCTCCACACCAAATTCCCAGATCACCCGACGTCCTTGTCAGAGCTCCACACCAAATTCCCAGATCACCCGACGTCCTTGTCAGAGCTCCACACCAAATTCCCAAATCACACGACGTCCTTGTCAGAGCTCCACACCAAATTCCCAAATCACACGACGTCCTTGTCAGAGCTCCACACCAAATTCCCAAATCACACGACGTCCTTGTCAGAGCTCCACACTACCTGTTGGTTTTGACTCACTGTGTATTGTATAACACTCCATGACAGCTGAATCACTATTTTTGAACTGTTTACTACTTACAAAATATTATTGAGAACAATCGAAGTCCCATATTACTATTACTTATTTCAAAAAAAAATTCTTCAATCTGCCCAGTTAACGACAATAATTTAACCTAATAAGGTGAAACTAATATGAAAGGCAGTATTAGCATTAAATAAACAAAAAAGATGTGTCAAAATATTCACCTAATGAAACAAAGGATATATATCAACCTACCATTTTTTTTTTTTTTTTCACTTGACGGAATTGGGTTACTCTCAAAATTTGAATACTGAGTCGTGATTGCACGATGTAAGTTATGAGGCAGGAATGAGTCTCCTTGGTCTTGTCAGATCAATCCTCCAGTTTGACGACACTGCCGTCAGCTGAGCTGGAGAAGGCTAGTGATCTTTGTCAGAAGAAAACAACCAACTATAAGACAACGCAGGAAGTTAGAAAGCATTCAGAGAGCCCATACCTCCGGCAACGACGAGAATTTTCTGTCTCACATAGTCAGTCAGATACTGTATTTTGCGGTCTTGTGTGCTCTTTTACTAAATCCCAGATAATGCCTACCTCAGTCTACCTCAGTGAAATGTATTATTTACTCCTGCATGCGATTCCTCATTTACCTCAAAATATTATCAACCCTTCCTTGACGCCTCGCCCACCTATCCTTCGGATTTTACTGAAATCCAATAACAACATTCTGAGATGAATACACAACCTTCTCCAGCTTCGTTGGCGGCGGCAAATATCTTCCTTGCCCAGACCGTAATTCCTCTATAGTTCTCAGGTTCACGTCTTAGGGCTTTATATAATGCCTTTCTAAATAATATCATTTGTACAGCTTACGCCTGCTCCTATTGAGAAGGTGGTTTATTCAGCCTGTAATACGTAACTCATACAGGCCAAGGATGTCAGTTTTTTTGTGTTCTTGCTACATCCAGAGAATTGTTTCCATTTTGGGATGCGGTTTTCATAGTGAAGGCATGACGAAATGAGTATAAAGTAGGAGGATACAGAAAATGGTTTGCTGTCAGTTGCCTCAGACAGCTGAATCTCAGTTACTCCAGGAAGAGGTGAGGTTTAATGGAGAGGCGGTGTCCGACAGAAAAGTTAGAGGAATGGCCGTGAATGTTGCAGAAATGAAGTAGAAGAGAGTCAGAGAACGGTTCCACGGTTCCAGGCATCTCGCTTGGTCGTCACTGGGGGAGGGGCTGATGGTGGGGGCTTTGATGGTCGCTCCCTCTCGTGGGGGACTCCGAGGGTTGGTGAATTGATGCCATTATTTTTTTTTTTAATAGGAAGTGTAGTGTATAATGTGCACGTAGTTTGATGTTGACAGTTAGAGGAACTTGCGTTGGAGGGTATGCTGGCCTACTCTCTGTGTTACTGAAACATTGAAAAAGTTCAGCAAAGGGGGATGGTCAGGAGCTAGTCCCCAGGGCTGATGAAACGGGAGCTCCAGCTCTCCCTGTCATTAGCTTTCCATCCACCTTGGGAGTACCACCCTGCTAGACTGGTGCTACAGTCCACCACCCAGCGTATTAAATGATTTCTTGGTTTACAGGAAATCATTAGGCTTGTCACTCAATGTACAGTTACCCAGCAATAGAGTATCACTACACTGAGTGAGTGGATGATGGGTGCCACCACTGACCACTATCATTGATCATAATTCTATACAAAGTGGGACTAAGCATAGGTCCCTGAGGCACCCGGTTTTCTTGGATAAATATATCCGACATTTGTTTCGGGGTTACTTGACAGAGAAAAATCTGTCCCTTAAAAAATTGGAAATAAAAAAGGGCAATGTAGCTCTTAAACCATATGCACAGAGCTTCATTATTAAACCGTGTCGCCACGTCATATCATAGCCTTTATGGGTGTCCAAGAACACTCGTATCATGAATTCTTGATTGACAAATGCCTCTAAAATGCAATGCTCCATATGAATTAACTGATCTTGTGAACTTCTGTATTTACAGAGCCACATTGTCGATCAGTTAACAAACTCGTCGACTCTAGAACAGAAAGAAGCCAATTATTAGCCATTCGTTCCATGACCTTACATAGACAAGAAGTCAACACTATAGGATGACGTGAAGTAAGATTCATAAGACAACCAGCCTGTTTGGGTATCGGTATGACGTGTGCAAAGTGCCATGAGTTTGGCAACGTTTGGGATGCCAAAAACTCATTGTGCAGTGCTGAGAGCGTAATCAGGTTGTCCTGATTAAGATGGTGGATCATACCGTACATGGCGGTGTCTGGTCCAGGACTGGTGTCTTTACAGGATTTAAGGGCAAGGAACAGTTCATCCATGGTAAATTCTTCGTTTTACGGGAAGTCTACGTGTTCTGTGGCAAAGAGTAATATTTGCAGCTCAGCCGTGCGTTTATGGTCCAGAAGACACAGGTCGTAACTGGCTGAGTTACATACTGTACGTGAGAAAGACTACTGGCGAGGATGTCAGTTACGTCCGCGGGATCGTCATAGATGTTGTTATCTACCTGCAGTGGTCACAGGGATGTTGGGACGTTTATTATTTAGTACTTTATTAGTGGACCAGACATTACTTAGTGGAGTAAAACCTTTCACTGTGGACACAAGAGACTGCCAGGCATCATGTTTAGCCCTTAAAGTTGTACTCCTTGCCTCAGCCCACACTTGTTTGTATGCAATAAAGTTTTTCTTACTAGGCTGACTATCAAAAATCCTGTATCTCCTATTGCGTTTCCTTAATGCCTGTTGGCAATGTGGTGTGCACCCATGAGTTCTGTGCTTTACATGAACTGTAGAAGGCTTGGGAATAGCAGCCTTAGCCGCGTGTACAATGGAATTAGTTAAATTTTAGACTTTACATCTCTGGACTCCCCTGATATATCAAACTCAGCAATCCTTGACAAGGATCCCCATCTTCCTTCTTAAAGTTAAATTTTGGAGGTGGAGGGTCCGAAATAACGTTGCGTGTATAAGATAGACAGTTGAGTAAATGATCATTTCCCAAGGAAGTCATAAGGATCCCACGAGAAATCTTTATGTATACCTGGGGAGGCCAAAGGCAAATTGATGGCCAAAAAATTACCATCATGATCATTGATGATCTACACGAGTCGCTCTACCATCGTTCGGAAGACAGAGGTTGGACTGTAGTATTAGGTGGGCTACTTGCTCCCTGCAAACATCAGTCCTCAAACTACCCGATTGAGAGTGATGAGCATTAAAGTTGGCCAACACTAACTTATTTCCAGGAAGGTGGTCAGAAGGTTAATTCAAAGCATCAGTATCCATGGGGCCATGTGGTGGACAGTAGAGAGAGCAGAGAGACAGACACGTGTTATTCAATTTTACTTTGCGCGTGACAGCTTCCAGAGTAGAATTTAAAACCACTTCTGTTTCTGGATGTGGTTTGTGTGTGTATATGGCAACTCCGTGACCATCATATATTCTACATGAGTGGTAGTGTTTGAACTGTGGAGGATTTGGGTGATCCATCAAGTGCATCTCCTGTAAACAAATAACGTCTGGCCTGTGTATTGATAACAGGATTGCTGTAATGTAATTTATTCACAAGAGTCCTACCATTCCACTGTAATACAGTGAATGCGACCAGTGTGCTTATATTTTTTCTGCCATCCGCCAACAGGTGAGCGACTGCCAGGGGTCCTGTCCCTGTGCTTGCTGATGGAATCCATCATTTTATCATCAACAGCAAGACTCCCAGACTCCCCCAAGGAAGAGCTGACTCTTCTCTCCCTCGCTGGAGCAGGAGCAGGAATAACATGAGGACGTGATTGTGTCGTACCCTACACGCCCTCAGTAATCCCTTACATGTTTCACACTCATCTTTAATTAGCTCGATATATGACTGCTGTAGATAGGCAGCATCAGAACAACAGCAGTAGGGAGTGTGGAGACAAGTGCAGAGAGAATCTGTAACATTAAAGTTAGGACAGTGTGACACTGTGCATCCTTGTCTGTCCCAATTCCCTCCCATACTACAAGGAAAACTGGTCCACACTCTGAGATTCCAAAACACAAAGATACCTCTCAACATAATTCGAATTTTCGGCCCACCTCAGGCCATCATCAGGTATTACAATTGTTCTATACAGTCAGCTCAGACTTGATAAAACTAACAGAACTTAATTGAACCATAAAACTAAAAAAACAAGTAATAAACAAGTTAAAAAGCAAGTCAAATCAACCCTTTTTTTTTTTTTTTTTTTTTTCCATCACCGTGAAGGGGCATTAGGCCAGCAAGAATCAATAACCATGAAAGCCAAAATAATGATATGAAATGTTTGCATTTATTTCATACCAACATTAAGTTATTATTCATGATTATGAAACAATAAGTAATAAAGAATACATCAGTATACATGGATAGTACCAGGACAAATACTTCCATCTGTACATCACATGTAGACTCATTACTATACTGCTACAAAATAATTAAATAATTATCAAATTTATATAATAAAAAAAGGGAACAATTACAAATTTACTGAACCTGAACAAAAGAAAAAAATACATTTATATAAATGTAACCTCCTCCTGCGTTTCACAAATATATAAAAGTGTAGTGACGTATTTACATATGTACAAAAACCATATCCCTATATACAAAAAGGAAAAAAAAATAGATATATATATATAATAAACATGGAAACCACAACCAAGTTCATAAAATAAATCACAACTCTCTGAGTAATCTGGTCTCTTTCAGGAAAGTCATCAATTTATTAGTCACACCAACGTCCCCATCACCCAAGACAGAATCAAGTGTGAAAGGGAGCGCATTTGTCCTACAGTAGGCAACCAGAGAGGTACGTTCCCCAGCATACCTACTGCAGTACAAAAGGATGTGACTATTAGATAACACCGCATCACAGGTGGTACAACGCGGTGGAAATTGTCTGTTAATATATGGTAACATATGTGTCAATAGGGTGGAATGCATGTGGAGGCGAGCTAAAGCGACCTCCTCCTGCCTGTTTCCTCGGGAGGAACTGGACCAATCACATATGGTCCTTTTGACTGATGGAATTGCCAGGTCGGTCCACTGACTTTGCCACAGAAGATTAATTGATTTCTTTCCGAAAGAGAGACTAGACTGCAGCTCACGAGGAACGTCCCAAGTCTCCTGGAGTTCTACAGCTGATTTAACTAGTACGTCAGCCTGCTCATTGCCGTAAATACCGCAATGACCTGGCACCCAGATCAGAGAGAAGGATTTAGCACACGTGTGCAGCTTATTGATAATGCGGCCCAGGACCTCATGTGAATCAGTCCTATATGAATGAATTGCCTGAAGGGCGGACTTAGAGTCCGAGAAAATGACAAAACTGTTGTGATCTGAACGCGAAGCATAGTCTATAGCTTGATCTATGGCAAATAATTCAGCAGTGAATACAGACGTATGGGGGGGAAAGTGAAAACGGATGCGGCATTCCATAGACCACACACTCGCACCCACACATTCATCCATCTTAGAGCCATCGGTGTACAAGTGGAATGACGCTAGGTGTCTAATGAGGATCATCCGGAACAACTGTCGTACCTCCACCTCCGGCGCCTTGTACTTTGCGACGGGGAGCCAGTCAGTATTAAATGTGGCAGCAAGAGACTCCCAGTCCGCTATTTTTTATGTTAAAACCTGATCCCCATTAGAAAGGTCGTACCCTAACACCTCACAGAGGAAGTGAAGTCTCACAGCCACTGGCTTGAGGGCCGCATACAGCAGATATTCCCACTGTAGGAGGATTCGGAAGGCCAAGTGAGCGTTTACGGTGGGTGGTGATACCGTAAGAAAATAGCAGGTGGTCACGTAAACGGAGGGGAGGCACATTAGCCTCCACTTCCAACCGCTCCACACGAGTACATCAAAGGGCTCCGAGACATATACGCAAGCACACGTTCTGAAGCACATCAAGTCTACGGAGGACAGCGTCCGATGCCTGTCACAAAAACTTTGTAGTTACTTGTAGAGAAGTTTTGTAGATTAGTTATATATATATTAGACTTGTGGACGAGCGGTTGTTACAAGTGAGTAGATTTGTAAGTAGATAATCTTGGTTCCCTTTTGTCATGCAATGACAGGAGAGGTAAAGAATAGTATGGGACTATTTTTATTTGCCTTGGAAATATTAACAAAATCTCTCACACACGAGTGAAGTTGAGCAGAGTCCCACGAGCTACCTCCTGTCTCGCTCTGTCTCTCTCTCTCCCATGTTGCTAAGCCCTTCTCCCTACTACCTGCCTGTTCTATGGCTAGCCTCCTTCTGACCTCTCTTTCCTAAATTCTGGTGTAGCAGGGGTCGTGTCACGTGTGTTACACTGTGGTTGGAAAGTTCCAGAAACCTGTGTGTGAGTATGTGTGTATGTGTGTGCATGGTCACGAGGCGCTGTCATGTGCCTATAAAGCATTCCTTGAGTTAAGAGTGTGTAAGCATGTTTAGCATTGCTCGATTCTCGCAGACACAATACCTTCTCATCATCTGACTTCCTGCTTCTATATGTCTCTCTATCAGTCTATCTATCTATTTATCTATTATGATTTGTAATTATAATATGGAGACCTGACATGCCGACCCATACACTTGTTAGCCATAGTCAAGCTTAGAACGGATAAGGGACTTATACACCATCAGTAAAGACGTTCTGTCTGCTCCCGATGATTTACCAGAAAGAAACTTAAGGACGTTTACTTTTTTACTACAAGAAACAAGCAAATGATTAATATGTGTTCTCCAACTGAGCCTACTGTCAAAATGTAGACTCAAGAATCTGACTGAATTTTGAAAAGGTATCGGCTGATCATCTAAAGTCAAATACAAAGAAGGTACGTTAAGTTTACGAGTAAAAACAACACCGACACACTTAGGGACGGAAAATTTAAATCCCCACTCCAGGGCCCAACGCTGAACAGATTCAAGTGCCAGTTGAATCTGTTTCTGCTGAGGATTGTGCATTGCGGGAAGAGTGCCACACTGCACAATCATCAGCATAGAGTGAGTATCTAATCGTCCTGGGGACGGAAGCGAATGACAGACTGTCATTAATGGCAACACTGAACAAAGTAGGGCTAAGCACACTTCCTTGTGGTACCCCGTTCTCTTGGACAAATATGTCCGAAGTTACGTTACAGGGTAATCTGACAGAAAACGTTTTGTCAGTAAGGAAGTTCTGAAGGAAAATGGGCAAATTACCTCTTAAACCATAAGCGTAGAGTTAATGTAGTATTCCGTTTCACCAGGTCATATCATAAGCCTTATGAATATCCAGAAAAATCCCTATCATGAATTCACGATTGGCAAAAGCCTCGGCTATGCAATGCTCCAGGTGCACTAAATGATCCAAAGTGGACCTGTATTTCCGGAATCCACTCTGTTGATCATTTAACACACCCTTCGACTCTAAAACAAAAAGTAACCTTTTATCAACCATACGTTCAAAGACCTTACATAGACAGTCAGTCAGCGCAATAGGTCGAAATGAACTGGGACTTGTAAGGCGACCATCCCGGCGAGGTATCGGTATGATGTGCGCGTAGTGCCATGAGTTTGGGAACGTGCGAGACGCCCAAATCTCATTGTACACCGCTAACAGCTTACTCAGGTTGGCCTGAGTAAGATGCTGGATCATACCGTACGTAACGGTGGATGGACCGGGACTGGAGCCTTTACAGGATTTAAGGGCAAGGAGAAGTTCATCTAATGTAAATTCGGAGTTGTAGCTCTTATCTCTGTCTTCCGTGGGAAAGTCTAAGTTTTGCAGCTCAGCTGTACGCTTATGGTGGAGAAAGCGAGGATCATAGTTGGCTGAGCTGCTTACCTGGGCAAAATGGTCGGCCATAGTATTAGCAATGTCCACGGGATCGTCAATGACATTCCCGGCCACCTCAAGTGTGGTGATTGGTGACTGGGTGTACTTGTTATTTAGTACATTTATGGTGGACCAGACCTGACTTAGTGGGGTGGAGCGATTCACCGTGGACACAAAACTACGCCAGTTAGTCCATTTTGCTGCTTTAATTGTCCTCCTTGCCTTAGCCTTGGCTGCTTTGTAGGCAATAAAGTTTGATTCTGTTGGCTGTTTCTCAAAAATCCTGTATCTCCTATTGCGCTTTGTGAGTGCTTGTCGGCAATCTGGTGTCCACCACGAAACTCTACGCTTGTTTGGAATTGTAGATGTCTTGGGAATAGCAGCCTCAGCTGCGTGTATAATGGAAGTCTGTAGGTGTGAAACTTTCTCGTCAATGTCATCTCCCGATATATCTAGACTGGTGACCCGTGAGTAGTACCCCCAATCTGCTTTCTTAAAGTTAAATTTAGGTGGTGGAGGAGGCCGAGAATCGTCGCGTGTATAAGAAAGACAGATTGGAAAATGATCGCTACCCGTCGAGTCGTCATATGGGTCCCAAGAGATGTTAGTGTGTATATCAGGAGATGACAAGGACAGATCTACAGTATACATGACATGTTACCAGTGCGGTCGTCTACACGAGTCGCTCTACCATTGTTTAGAAGACAGAGGTTTGACTGCAGTATGAGGTCGGCTACTTGCTCCCCCTTACCATCACTCCTCAAGCTTCCCCATTGACAGTGATGGACGTTAAAATCGCCTAAAATTAATTTACGACCCGGAAGTTGATGGGTTAGTGAAGTGAAAGCATCACCATCAATGGGACCACGGGGAGGACAGTAGATAGAACAAATAGACAGATACGTGTTATTAAATTTTACTCTGCACGCGACAGCTTCCAGAGTAGAACTATAATCACTTCCGTTTGTGGATGTGATTTGTGGGTGTATATGGCGACTCCGTGACCATCATATCTTCTATACGAATGGTAGTGTTTGAACTGTGGAGGATCTGGGTGATCCACCAAGCGCGTCTCCTGTAAACAAACAACGTCTGGCCTGTGTATAGATAGCAAAATTGCTATATTGTGGACTTTATTCCCAAGAGTCCTACAATTCCACTGTAACACAGTGAATGTCGCGGTTTAAGATTTACAAGAGGGGCCAGTGTGCTTAGCTTTTTTATACCGCCTGCCACCAGGCGAGTGGCTACCGGGGGACCTATCCCAGTGCTTACTAACGGAAACATCCATATGTTGCTCATCAATAACTAGGCTCCCAGAGCCCCCCGAGGAAGAGCTAACTCTTCTCTCCCTCGCTGGACCAGGAGCAGGAAGGACATGAGGTCGTGACTTGGTGAGGGTGGTCATATTTTTCTTACTAGAGTTGTCAGGCTTCGGCTTAGGCTTGACTGACTGAGAGGCAGCAGCAGCCTGAGAGTAGGAAGGTGCAACAGGGGTGTCAGTTTGAGAGGTGGATTGGACAGGAGGCTCAGATGGAGAGGTAGAGTGTGAGGCAAGAGGAGCAGGTTCAGGGTCAGTCTGTGTTTCCACGGTGCACTTGACGGGACGGGACATTACCGTCGAAGCATAGGACCTACTCGGCATGGGAGTTGCATCCAACTCCTTCACCTTTTTCCTAGCTTCGTAGTAGGAAATGCCCTCAGTTGCTTGCACTGCACAGACCTCCTTCTCCTCCTTCCACTTGGGACAATCCCTAGAGGAAGTGGAGTGTGTACCCTTGCAGTGAAAACAACGTACCGTCTCCGATGTGCAGCGTTCAGCATCATGTCCCTGTGTTCCACATTTGCCACATACTGACTGGGAAGCCCCACAAGTCTTATCACCGTGCGCATACAATTGGCACCTTAAGCAATGAAGTGGATTAGGGATATAAGGCCTGACGTTAATAATTTCATATCCAACTTTAACATGGTCTGGGAGTGACACTTTTCCAAAAGTCAAGACAATGGTGGCAGTCTTCGTCCTCACGCCTTCGGAAAATCTAGTGATAAACCGGGCACCGATTACGTCCTGCTGGGCAAGTTCCCGTATGATCTCATCCTCTTCCATAACCATGAGATCCCTGCAGGTGATGACACCCTTGCAGGAATTCATGGCGTGCGGGATCTTCGGCTCGACATCATATGAATGGAATTTACTCAGTTTCATCAAGTCTTTTACCTGGGATGAGTTTACTGTTTTGATGAGCAGGTCTCCGTTACCAAGTTTTTTTACTTGTTCCACCTCCCCAGCACAGTAATCAATAACTTTCTTGATGAGGAAAGGATTGAGACTGCTCAAGGGAGTAAAACCTAGAGCATGTAGGTCACATATTGGGCATTATTTACAGGGATGTCCAAGAGATGTGTCTGGGGCCGTTCAGTCTGCGGGCGGTCAGTCAGTGAATCTGTCGGGGTATCGTCAGGACCACCTCCCCCCCTGAAGGGGGGGGGGAGGCAGCAGGGGTGTCCGCCATAGGGACCACTTCCCCCTAACGGGGGAAGTGGGAAGGAGGAGGAAAAACGAACAAGGGACAAACAATCGGGGACCACACACCTAAGGCTGAAATTGTCCTCTCAAACCACTCCAGGGAGGCCCGACCGTGTTTATTCACGCCCCAGAGCGATCAGTGGGGGGGACCCTCCGTGGGCGATAAGCAAAGGTAATCTCAGTAAATAGGAACAGACACCTACTGTTCCAAACTAATGGGGAGGGGAGGAAAGTTAGAAACTAGCTAACCTATACGTCACCAGAAGGGTGAAAAAAAAAAAAATGCTAATTGCCGGTAAGGCAGCCGTGAAAGCTAGAGAAGAGAGCAGATGGAAAACAGGTTTGCACTCCTCACGACCATACATCAAAGTGTCAACAGAAATGAAACAGAAATGCCAAGAATCACTCAGAGAAGACCCAAAGAAAACTACTCAAACCCCCCACTGAAACATCATTCGTCTGTTGGAACACTAAACTCAAACCCCTCCCAAACTGAAGCAAACAAACCAAACCCACCTATAGATTCGAACAGACCATTAACTACTATTTGCTACATTGATTTCGGGTCTATACTTTTCTATTAGTAATTTTTCTCCTAGTAAAGCATCAGCCGAATTACTGAATTTAGCTACTATCTGAAAATTATTGTAAGAGAAAGGGTGGTCATGGGTTAATGAATGCTCTCTAATAGCTGAAAAAGCCATCTGATGTAAATATTGCCCTGTCCTGTAGCTCTTTCCCATATGTTCAGATATTCTCATTTTGAATGAACGACTTGTACATCCAATATACCCAGCCTTACAACTAGGACATGTAAATTTGTAAACAACATCTGGACATAGAGGAGTAGGCACTCTATCTTTGTGATTGAAAAAATGCTTTATCTTAAAGTCATTTACTTGCTTTTTTACTTGTTTTTTTAGTTTTATGGTTCAATAAAGTTCTGTTATTTTCATCAAGTCTGAGCTAACTGAAGAGAACAATTGTAATACCTGATGATGGCCTGAGGTGGGCCGAAAATTCAAATTATGTTGAGAGTGTTTACTGCATTAATATTACTACTGTTCTGGAAGTTGCGATGTCCAAGATCGCCTGCAGATGTCTTACAAAGATACCTTTTATACTTTACTATATCTAGCTTAGAACAAGACAGTTATATTACTTTAGCAATACAAATGCAATCAAGTCACTCAGTACATGGAGATTTAACTCTAATACTTATAATTACAAACCCTTAATGTATCATAATAACTCATGAGTATCATATCTTTGAGTAGTTACTCACTACAAGAATAACCGCTATAATTATCCCCCAAACCAGGGACTAGCATTAATTATTGCTGGTTATCGAGCAGATGCTAACTGGCATTTATAATTTACGCCCAGGCATGTGAAATATCCTTGTCTTGCACACTCACAATCTCCCCATCGTAGCTACTGCCACTCACCAGATACCTTAAGCTGTCCATGGTCGTGTGACTGTCTGCTCCTCTCAGCAGAGCTGTTGTCCCGAGACACTCCCGAATCTGCCCCGTCTGCCAGCCACCTAAACCTGTACTCTGCTGTCCACCTTCATGCCTCTGCTTATGTCTACTTCCTGGAGCACTGTCTTGCCTCTCACTCAAACTGTCTAGCTTCACCTGAATCACTTACATCAAAGTTAATGATGCTTTTAGGTGTACCTTCTCGTGACCTCTTACTAAAATTAATTATTCACTTGAGCAGGACACTCATCATAACCCCTGCTTGTTCACTCCACGCCCCACAAAGCGTCCTTGGTACTCCACAAGAGTCAGGCCAAGGTTAAAAGGTCTCATGATGCCTACTTTTAACAGCTTTACATGACTCTGCAACTTCAATCTTGGTGTATAGCAGTATTTTCCTTCTCATGTTTTTTCTCCTTCTCCTCCTGCGCTGTCCGCAGCTGATCCTAAGTCAAGCTTAATGGGTGTGTCAGGGAGGCTAAGAGGTTTAGCAGAAGACCGCCTCATATGTTTACCCGTTTAATAAACTCTTGCCCCACATGTGTTGGCTTCGGCATGGTCGGGATCAGTGACATTATCCAGCGTTTGGCTGTGCTGACACCTGTTTTGTGAGATGGTCAGATTAATCTTACTACATCTGTCACACTTTGGTTTAGACCTTACTGACTGAGTGGCAGCAGCCTCTTGAGAATATAAAGTAGTTGTAGGGATATCAGACAATTGGAGCATACAAGAGGCTGAGATGAAGAGGTAGAGTTAGTGGCATGAGGAACAGGGGCAGGGGCAGCCTGTGTCTCGACAGAGCACATCACAGGACGGACCATGACCGCTGAAGCATAGAAGGTATTCGGCGAGGGAGTTGCATGCAATGCCTTCACTTTCTTCCTACCATTGTAGTAGGAGATGCCCTCAGTTGCCTTCACCTTCTTCCTACCATTGTAGTAGGAGATGCCCTCAGTTGCCTTCACCTTCTTCCTACCATTTGTAGTAGGAGATGCCCTCAGTTGCCTTCACCTTCTTCCTACCATTTGTAGTAGGAGATGCCCTCAGTTGCCTTCACCGTGCAGACCTCCTTCTCCTTCCACTTGGGACAATCCCTCGAGGAAGTGGCATGAGCACCCTTGCAGTGAAAGCAGCATACTTGAACAGTCTCGGATGTGCAGTGTTCAGCATCATGACTCTGAGCCATACACTGATTGGAACATCTGACAAGACTTGTCACTATTTCCATATAGTTGACATTTCAAACAGCGAAGTGGGCTAGGGATATATGGCCATATGTTAACAGTTTCATAGCCAACTGTAAATTGATCGGGAAGAGAAACTTTACCAAGAGTCAAGGTAATGGTTGCAGGCTTAGTCCTTATGCCTTCCGAAAATCTGGTGATGAATTTAGCATTTATGGCATTTTGCTGAGAGAGTTCCTGCATAATCTTGTCCTCACTCATCACCATGAGGTCCCTGGAAAAGATAACACCCTTGCGGGAAGTCATGGTAACAGGGATCTTCGGCTCGAGATATCCAATGAAACTTGCACAGCTTTAACAAGTCTTTTACTTGACAAGAAGTAACAGTCTTTACGAGGAGTTCTTCATTAGCCAGTTTCTTGGCCTGTTTCACTTCACCAGCACAGCCATCAATCACCTTAATAATGAAAGGATTTAGGCCAGCCAGAGGAGTGGAACCAAGAGCATGAAGACCAACAAATGATGCATTATTTACAGGAATGTCGAGGGAAGCACGAGTCTGGGGCAGGTCAGTCTGGGGCCGGTCAGTCTGTGATACAGTTGGGGGTCTGTCAGGACCACCACCGCCCTGCACGGGGGGAGGTGGTTACTAACAAATCTCCATAATGTTCCTCACATTTTCAGGTGCAAACAGCAGCCTAAGTCTACGACACAACTCTTAATTTCTAGAAGGTTCCCCACATCTCCAAACACAAAACCCACCCTAAGCCTGCTGGCATAACAGTATTATTATTAATAATGTGTTAGGTGAGGGCGTTCACCATCCACTCACTCGATGTAGTGCTGCTTCGGGTGTCTGCCTTTTCCTCTCGTCCTTTCTTCCTCTTCTGTCTTTCTTTTCTTCACTCTTTCCACTTCCTTCTGCCTATGGATGACTTTACACTTCCTCTTCTGTCTTTTTTCCTTCATTCTTTTCCCTTCTTTCTGCCCATGGATGATTCTACACTGAGTGACAAGCCAAATGGTTTCCTGTACACCAGAAAACCATTTACTACGCTGGGTGGTAACTATATAACCAGATTATGGCGCCTGGTGGTTTAGTGCGTAATTAAGACACTCCAGTCGGATTTAGCCGGCGGAGGTTTATATCCAAGGAGTGGTTGGGGTTTATTGTTCACGTAATGCCACTCAGGGATGAGTGAGGCTGGTCACTCATCTTAAATATCAGGACCAACTTGCCTAACCTCGGGCTCCTCTGCTCCTCATGGGACAATATAGGATTGGATGATGGATGGATGGATGGATTATTATTAGTAAATTACTGAACTTAACACTGACTTTTATCCACTAAAACATATTTTTCTGTCCCGTCTTCGGAAGTTATGCAATAATAAACGAAGTTCCCCCTGTTCATCTCATTTATTTTTCTGTCCGCTTCTTCTCTTGTCATTTTCTCTGCTTGAACTTTTGTTTCGATTCTCGATCTGAATGTCTTTTTTGCACCAATTATGCGTTTCTTATCGCCTGGGTCCTTGTAATGGTCAGGATTACGCAGGTACAGCGGTGTGTCGCCCTTACAAGTCTTTTACCTGGGGTTGGTGGAGGCAGTTTAACTTGATCATTCGTGATGATCGGGATGCCTGGTGCTGTTTGACCTGCAGCCATGGCACTACCTTGAACAGTCGTGATCGGGATGCCTGGTGCTGTTTGACCTGCAGCCATGGCACTACCTTGAACAGTCGTGATCGGGATGCCTGATGCTGTTTGACCTGCAGCCATGGCACTGCCTTCAACAATCATGATCGGGATGCCTGGTGCTGTTTGACCTGCAGCCATGGCACTACTATGAACAGTCGTGATGATCGGGATGCCTGGTGCTGTTTGACCTGCAGCCATGGCACTGCCTTCATCAATCGTGCCGGGTAAAGAACTGCAGTTTTGCTTTTCACCAAAGGCTGGCAAACGTAACCAAGAAGCATTAGATGTATCAGGTGGTATAGTTTTGTCATTTTCCTGTCCAGTATATCGCAAGTACTTAGACATAATGTTGCTTTCCTCCGAAGGTCCAGTGCTAAAAGTGCAATAATCCCTTCCAGCTTGTTTTTGTGTAGTATGTACCATTTCCCATTCAGGCATGTCGAGTGGTTCATCTTGTTCAAGTATGGTACGCACCACTTCCCAATCAAGCATGTCGTTTTCGAGATTCCAGGGTAACATTTCACTTAGATCCTTCGCTGTACGTGACTCATCCGTGCTGTCACCAGATTCATAATTCCGAGTGCTCATATTGCTCATAAATACTTGTCACCATATACTGTCTGGGATTTAGAATTGTTCCGCTGTAGTTTGTCTTTCGTAAAATATTGTGCTGATTCAGGCAGTATTTAAATACTAACAAAAACACTAATTAGAATATACTGTAGACTAAAACACTGCTGAAGATGTTTATACACTTAATTGCAGACCTTGCTTCCTGAAGTGATGGAATGGCGGGTGAATGTGTTTGCGTTGATGCTGCCACGAACACTCTGCAAAAATAGGAAGCCATCGTAAGAGTCAATATACTCTTCACATAAAACTGTCACTCTCCATCTTGAGTGGTGAGCTGTAGCAAGAAAGTACGACTACAGTATATCCTGACATAGACACTAAGTGAAAAAATATGGAAAGGATGTAGCCTACCTGCGTACTAATGTCTTATTATCTCACTGACCTGTAACACGAGATTATCTTAGAGCATGGTGCTGATTATGAAAAGAAGTTATGGCAAAGACGTTAAGATCATGACCTCTTGATATCAATAAATGCTCAGCTGCAAAGGAATAAGCTATCAATATGGTCTTGATGTCACAAAGGTGTGCCAGCTACACTTCAGCCGCAGAAATAGGAGCTTTGTTCTATTAATGCCCGTCCACGCGTGTGCTGGAACAAGTGCTGGCAACATGTATGCAACACAATAACGAACACGCTGCAAACATACTGGAAACAGCAGCATCCAGAACATGTTGGCAACATCATGATGAAGTCTCAGCTGCCTGGTATGGCCACTCATATCCCATCACCTCTGCTGCCAGTGTTCGAAGCTGCACTGAAACATGTTTGCATACATCTGTCCAAGTACTGCTGCATACATGTACCCAAACATGCTGCCAACCGTGTTGTCAACACATGTTCGAGGACACGTGTGGACGCGCCTTTACATGATGGTTAAGGTTAGAAAATTACATGTCTACCATAGGTTATAAACAAGCAAACAATTTTAAGAAATATAATAAGTATAACAAGTTGATAAAGTATAAAACGAAAAAGGGAAAATGACTATGTACAGTGAACAGACAGGGGTTTAAGTACAACACATCCACCCTGCCTGACACCACACAGTTACTAAACATATGATGAATTAACACAATCTAAAATGGATAAGTAAGTAGCCAAACTCATACCACCTCGCCCTTGTTACACTACCAGGTGCACAACCAAACGTGAAATCAAGAGGGATCAGTAAATAATAAAAATCATGGAGGGGGAAGGTACAATAGGCGTCAGCCTTGGTGTACGGTAGGATAAGATCTGTCTGTCTGTGGATGATTCAAACACAACTAGATCAGCAAAACAAACACTGTCAGTAGTCGTGAAGAAACACATAATAAAACAATATGAATATCAGGAACATCACACAAATAACAGAATAATTTTCATAATAAGATACACACAATAAACAGTGGAGGAGGGAGCATTGAATTACATTAGACAGATGCCAACAAGTATAACAATTCTTGGTCCCTTCAGCCAGCATTCTATCCATTTTAAGATATCGCTGTCTATACCGTGGTCGAACCCTCCTAACTAACCTTTCGTGTGGAACCCTATTGAGAGTTTTACTTAGGCAGGATACATAATATCTTCAGGTTTATCGCTATCTACTGCCTCATAGACCCTCGAGAAAAATGATTAGTTTGTGAGGTAGGATCGTCTTTGCATAAATCCCTGCTGACTTTCATTTAGGAGATTAAGTCTTTTTGGTGCTCTGATTATATATTTTAAAACTGATTCTAGCATCTAATATATTATAGTAGTAGCCATGTGTGTGTGTGTGTGTGTAGAGATAGATAGATATAGATAGATAGATATATTATCTCTCTCTCTCTCTCTCTCTCTCTCTATATATATATATATATATATATATATATATATATATATATATATATCATCATCATCAGCCGTTTGAGTATCCACTGCAGGACCGGCCTATCCCGACCGAAGTCGGGACGATACAGCCAATGCATCTCTACCAAGTGGCTTAGGCTGTCTGGTAGATATTGTATGTAGGGCTTGTAAGTGTAACTGTAGTGTTGGAGTGGCTTTGGATGTGTGTGTAGTCTGTGAACCAAGTGTAATCGGTCCGCGCAAGCCGACTCGGTGCAAGCATACTTTATAGTAAGCGACACTGGTTCAACCACAGCACCCTTTGTGTCCGCCAATGCAGTACATGGCCGGGTGAACACTCCCAAAGTTTATTATCCTGGCGGGGTGCGAACCCTGGTTCACCCGTGTACGAAACGCACACTCTACCACTGTACAACAGAGGCTCCATATATATATGGAGCCTCATATATATATATATATATATATATATATATATATATATATATATATATATATATATATATATATATATATATATATATATATATATTGGGCAGCCGAAACTACATGTTCAAATCGCACCAAAATTGGCACAAAAATCGCAAAAAGTTCGCTGATGTGAAAAAACTTGGTCACATTAGGAATGAAAAACTTTTACTCTATTTAATGAGCGATCAAATTTTGACCAAAAAAAGCCGCTCCTGGCACCCTGTCGGTTGCCGTGGCCGAGTGGTTAATATCTCGGACTTGCGTGCGGACAACTTAGGTTTCATTCCCGAAGCTGCAAATAACACAATCAATTGGTTAGCTGCAAAAAATCCAAGTGACAACGTTAGACTGGAACAGCACATAAACGGACCATCATGGACCCTTTGATATCGCCTTGACGGCCAGTAGTGACAACGTTAGACTGGAACAGCACATAAACGGACCGTCATGGACCCTTTGATATCGCCTTGACGGCCAGTAGTGACAACGTTAGACTGGAACAGCACATAAACGTGGCTCAGATTACCTGAAATGATCGCAACGCGCACGCGAAGCGCGAGGAAACGAGTGAGAAGCACGAGGAAACGAGTGCAAAGCACGAGCAAGCAGGTGCACAGTGTGAGAGCCCACCGCAGGAGCAGGTGCGAGAGGGCCCGAAGGGCCCACGAGCACTTGTTTAATTAACTATTGATGTCAGTTATCGGAGTATAATTTGACGCAACTGATTTATCACCCTTTGTAAAAGTGTGTACTACGTTGATGTCTTCCATTTACTACGCTGGTGGTAACCATATAAACAGTTTTGACGCCTGGTGCTTTAGTGGGTAATTATTGCTCCCAAGTCGGATTGAGCCGGTGAAGGTTTATATCCAAGAGGTGGTTGGGGTTTACTACTCACGTAAGGCCACTCTCATCTTAAATGTCGGGACCAACTGCCTAGTCCCGGGCTCCTACGCTCTTCATGGGGCAATGTAGGATTGGATGATGGATGGATGGATGAGTTCTTTATCGTGTTCATTTCGTTTCCTAGTTTTCTGCCTCGTCATTTTGTTTCATGTTATTCAGTATCTTTCAGCGATTACACTGTCAAGCCATCCTTACCTACTCTTTTTATTGTCAACAGATCTTTCAACCTTCCCTTTACTCTTGTTTTCTTGTACCCACTCAGCTTTCTCTTTCTTGCCCATTTACCTTCATTTGCTTTGTTGTTTACATTTTCTGCTGTCATATAATGTCTTCTCTGTCTGCTTAATAATCATCATCATTTATTTCCTTCAGTAAGGTGATGTCTCTTATTATACCCGAGCTCACGAAGCGAGAGCAGGTATTGCGTTTTATTCAGTGTGTGTGTGTGTGTGTGTGTGTGTGTGTGTGTGTGTGTGTGTGTGTGAACAAAATAACTTAGTTTTCAACCGATTATAACCAAACTTAGTGGGAGGACTGACGGCCAGCCAAGGAGTAAACTCAATGTTTTATAGAACAATAAGTAAAAGGTCAAGGCCACAGAAATGGGTTAAAGTCTGACCAAACGTGGTCAAGTAAGTTTTTATTCAATTTATAGCAGTTAGTGCAAGGGTTGGGGATACAACAAGAATGAAGGGATTCCATTTTATAACAATTAATCAAAACGCAAGGTAACAAGGGCAAGGGCAAAGCTGTATTTCTGTGTCAAAAAAAAATAGTTTTGATCTGATTTGGGCCAAACCTGGTGGAAGGATTGAGTATCAGCCAAGAGGTTAACCTGTTTATATATATATATATATATATATATATATATATATATATATATATATATATATATATATATATATATATATATATATATATATTGACAGTCTGTCTTCATAACCTGGTTGAACATAAAGCACTCAGCAGTTTTCAAAGGAACGCTTCAAGGTCACAGATACTTAAGCTCAGTGAACAAACTTTTGTAATTCACCATCAGGTACGTCACATGCCCTCGCTAAAAGCATTGCCCCCTCCATTATCAATTACTATTTGTTTTTTCTGAAATATAATGTGACGTCATAAAGTCATGTAATGTTGATTATTGTGAAGCTTAACCATTTTCAGTATTTAAAGTTTCACTATGTTTGCAAAATCTGGCCGGTATACAGTTGAAACACGTAATAAATAAAACTGGCTTTAGTGTGTTTTTTTTTCCCATGGCGTTACTAGAGCACTTGAGGACACTGCAACATATGTCTGCAGCACACATCTTGACACTGAGAGGCTGTGGAGTGTCATGTCAACCTTGGAGGGAATACCAGGACCACAGTGTACCATGGGATACAGAAACACTGTACTTGGACCAGAACTAGGAGCATAAGGAAATGATATCCTCTCTCTCTCTCTCTCTCTCTCTCTCTCTCTCTCTCTCTCTCTCTCTCTCTCTCTCTCTCTGTCCAGATATAGTATAAGGCCCTTGGCTTCATGTCGTGTATAACGAACAATTGATAGCCATGGACATAATGCTCCAAGGAAGGTCTCAAAACAGCAAAGCATTATTCACTGTATTATGTATAAATCAGTGTGTTATTTACCTGTTTGGCATCCATTGGACCAAAGCATTATTCACTGGATTATGTATAAATCAGTGTGTTATTTACCTGTTTGGCATCCATTGGGCCAAAGCATTATTCACTGTATTATGTATAAATCAGTGTGTTATTTACCTGTTTGGCATCCATTGGACCAAAGCATTATTCACTGTATTATGTATAAATCAGTGTGTTATTTACCTGTTTGGCATCCATTGGACCAAAGCATTATTCACTGTATTATGTATAAATCAGTGTGTTATTTACCTGTTTGGCATCCATTGGGCCAAAGCATTATTCACTTATGTATAAATCAGTGTGTTATTTACCTGTTTGGCATCCATTGGACCAAAGCATTATTCACTTATGTATAAATCAGTGTGTTATTTACCTGTTTGGCATCCATTGGACCAAAGCATTATTCACTGGATTATGTATAAATCAGTGTGTTATTTACCTGTTTGGCATCCATTGGACCAAAGCATTATTCACTGTATTATGTATAAATCAGTGTGTTATTTACCTGTTTGGCATCCATTGGACCAAAGCATTATTCACTGTATTATGTATAAATCAGTGTGTTATTTACCTGTTTGGCATCCATTGGGCCAAAGCATTATTCACTTATGTATAAATCAGTGTGTTATTTACCTGTTTGGCATCCATTGGACCAAAGCATTATTCACTGTATTATGTATAAATCAGTGTGTTATTTACCTGTTTGGCATCCATTGGACCAAAGCATTATTCACTGTATTATGTATAAATCAGTGTGTTATTTACCTGTTTGGCATCCATTGGACCAAAGCATTATTCACTGTATTATATATAAATCAGTGTGTTATTTACCTGTTTGGCATCCATTGGACCAAAGCATTATTCACTGTATTATGTATAAATCAGTGTGTTATTTACCTGTTTGGCATCCATTGGGCCAAAGCATTATTCACTGGATTATGTATAAATCAGTGTGTTATTTACCTGTTTGGCATCCATTGGACCAAAGCATTATTCACTGTATTATATATAAATCAGTGTGTTATTTACCTGTTTGGCATCCATTGGACCAAAGCATTATTCACTGTATTATGTATAAATCAGTGTGTTATTTACCTGTTTGGCATCCATTGGACCAAAGCATTATTCACTGTATTATATATAAATCAGTGTGTTATTTACCTGTTTGGCATCCATTGGACCAAAGCATTATTCACTGTATTATGTATAAATCAGTGTGTTATTTACCTGTTTGGCATCCATTGGACCAAAGCATTATTCACTGGATTATGTATAAATCAGTGTGTTATTTACCTGTTTGGCATCCATTGGACCAAAGCATTATTCACTGTATTATGTATAAATCAGTGTGTTATTTACCTGTTTGGCATCCATTGGGCCAAAGCATTATTCACTGTATTATGTATAAATCAGTGTGTTATTTACCTGTTTGGCATCCATTGGACCAAAGCATTATTCACTGGATTATGTATAAATCAGTGTGTTATTTACCTGTTTGGCATCCATTGGACCAAAGCATTATTCACTGGATTATGTATAAATCAGTGTGTTATTTACCTGTTTGGCATCCATTGGACCAAAGCATTATTCACTGGATTATGTATAAATCAGTGTGTTATTTACCTGTTTGGCATCCATTGGACCAAAGCATTATTCACTGTATTATGTATAAATCAGTGTGTTATTTACCTGTTTGGCATCCATTGGACCAAAGCATTATTCACTGGATTATGTATAAATCAGTGTGTTATTTACCTGTTTGGCATCCATTGGACCAAAGCATTATTCACTGGATTATGTATAAATCAGTGTGTTATTTACCTGTTTGGCATCCATTGGACCAAAGCATTATTCACTGTATTATGTATAAATCAGTGTGTTATTTACCTGTTTGGCATCCATTGGACCAAAGCATTATTCACTGTATTATGTATAAATCAGTGTGTTATTTACCTGTTTGGCATCCATTGGGCCAAAGCATTATTCACTGGATTATGTATAAATCAGTGTGTTATTTACCTGTTTGGCATCCATTGGACCAAAGCATTATTCACTGGATTATGTATAAATCAGTGTGTTATTTACCTGTTTGGCATCCATTGGACCAAAGCATTATTCACTGGATTATGTATAAATCAGTGTGTTATTTACCTGTTTGGCATCCATTGGACCAAAGCATTATTCACTGTATTATGTATAAATCAGTGTGTTATTTACCTGTTTGGCATCCATTGGACCAAAGCATTATTCACTGGATTATGTATAAATCAGTGTGTTATTTACCTGTTTGGCATCCATTGGACCAAAGCATTATTCACTGTATTATGTATAAATCAGTGTGTTATTTACCTGTTTGGCATCCATTGGACCAAAGCATTATTCACTGTATTATGTATAAATCAGTGTGTTATTTACCTGTTTGGCATCCATTGGACCAAAGCATTATTCACTGTATTATGTATAAATCAGTGTGTTATTTACCTGTTTGGCATCCATTGGGCCAAAGCATTATTCACTGTATTATGTATAAATCAGTGTGTTATTTACCTGTTTGGCATCCATTGGACCAAAGCATTATTCACTGTATTATGTATAAATCAGTGTGTTATTTACCTGTTTGGCATCCATTGGACCAAAGCATTATTCACTGTATTATGTATAAATCAGTGTGTTATTTACCTGTTTGGCATCCATTGGGCCAAAGCATTATTCACTGGATTATGTATAAATCAGTGTGTTATTTACCTGTTTGGCATCCATTGGACCAAAGCATTATTCACTGGATTATGTATAAATCAGTGTGTTATTTACCTGTTTGGCATCCATTGGACCAAAGCATTATTCACTGGATTATGTATAAATCAGTGTGTTATTTACCTGTTTGGCATCCATTGGGCCAAAGCATTATTCACTGTATTATGTATAAATCAGTGTGTTATTTACCTGTTTGGCATCCATTGGACCAAAGCATTATTCACTGGATTATGTATAAATCAGTGTGTTATTTACCTGTTTGGCATCCATTGGACCAAAGCATTATTCACTGTATTATGTATAAATCAGTGTGTTATTTACCTGTTTGGCATCCATTGGACCAAAGCATTATTCACTGTATTATGTATAAATCAGTGTGTTATTTACCTGTTTGGCATCCATTGGACCAAAGCATTATTCACTGTATTATGTATAAATCAGTGTGTTATTTACCTGTTTGGCATCCATTGGGCCAAAGCATTATTCACTGGATTATGTATAAATCAGTGTGTTATTTACCTGTTTGGCATCCATTGGACCAAAGCATTATTCACTGTATTATGTATAAATCAGTGTGTTATTTACCTGTTTGGCATCCATTGGACCAAAGCATTATTCACTGGATTATGTATAAATCAGTGTGTTATTTACCTGTTTGGCATCCATTGGACCAAAGCATTATTCACTGTATTATGTATAAATCAGTGTGTTATTTACCTGTTTGGCATCCATTGGGCCAAAGCATTATTCACTGGATTATGTATAAATCAGTGTGTTATTTACCTGTTTGGCATCCATTGGGCCAAAGCATTATTCACTGGATTATGTATAAATCAGTGTGTTATTTACCTGTTTGGCATCCATTGGACCAAAGCATTATTCACTGGATTATGTATAAATCAGTGTGTTATTTACCTGTTTGGCATCCATTGGACCAAAGCATTATTCACTTGATTATGTATAAATCAGTGTGTTATTTACCTGTTTGGCATCCATTGGACCAAAGCATTATTCACTGGATTATGTATAAATCAGTGTGTTATTTACCTGTTTGGCATCCATTGGGCCAAAGCATTATTCACTGGATTATGTATAAATCAGTGTGTTATTTACCTGTTTGGCATCCATTGGACCAAAGCATTATTCACTGGATTATGTATAAATCAGTGTGTTATTTACCTGTTTGGCATCCATTGGACCAAAGCATTATTCACTGGATTATGTATAAATCAGTGTGTTATTTACCTGTTTGGCATCCATTGGACCAAAGCATTATTCACTTCATTATGTATAAATCAGTGTGTTATTTACCTGTTTGGCATCCACTGGACCAAAGCATTATTCACTGGATTATGTATAAATCAGTGAGTTATTTACCTGTTTGGCATCCATTGGACCAAAGCATTATTCACTTATGTATAAATCAGTGTGTTATTTACCTGTTTGGCATCCATTGGACCAAAGCATTATTCACTGGATTATGTATAAATCAGTGTGTTATTTACCTGTTTGGCATCCATTGGGCCAAAGTATTATTCACTGGATTATGTATAAATCAGTGTGTTATTTACCTGTTTGGCATCCATTGGACCAAAGCATTATTCACTGGATTATGTATAAATCAGTGTGTTATTTACCTGTTTGGCATCCATTGGACCAAAGCATTATTCACTGGATTATGTATAAATCAGTGAGTTATTTACCTGTTTGGCATCCATTGGACCAAAGCATTATTCACTGGATTATGTATAAATCAGTGTGTTATTTACCTGTTTGGCATCCATTGGGCCAAAGCATTATTCACTGGATTATGTATAAATCAGTGTGTTATTTACCTGTTTGGCATCCATTGGGCCAAAGCATTATTCACTGTATTATGTATAAATCAGTGTGTTATTTACCTGTTTGGCATCCATTGGGCCAAAGCATTATTCACTTGATTATATAGAAATCAATGTTCTATTTGTCTGCTTGGCACGCATTGTATACGAGGTTACCACCTTAGGATTCTCTTACGCGTTGGGATACAATGGCAAGCACCATTAACATTTTAAGAATGGGTTGGCGTAGAACTTTGTAGGCCTAACTGTCCAGTATACACAACATCCCATGAACAACGCATGTAAAGTATATGCAGTATGAATAGTAGTATTGCTATAAAATTAACCACATCAGTGACATGTCATTGTAGCAGTGCATGCATTATGAGACATCACCAGTTTGACGATGGTAAAAACGTCGCGGAGGGGGTGAGAGGTAGGCCTATTCGTTTTTTTTTTAGGATAGGCATTTACCTCAGACGGTTCTCGATATGCATCTGTGACGAATATGTTGCCTACGAAACTGCTTCAGCTTGGACAATATGAGCTTCGAGTGAACAGTACGGGTTTTAAAGCTGATTCTGACTCTGATCTATATTACATATCAACATCCTCGTTTATAACTTTTAAGAAAACTATGTTGATACTCAAACTCCCTACGTAAAATAAGACAGTGATAAGTAATAAGCAAAACAAATCGCTTAGTAAGCGGTGCTACAAAGCCTCCTACAGTATACAATTAGCTAACCTAACCTAACCTAGCCTAGCCCAACCTGAGCTAACCTAAGCCTGCCAACCCAGTCCAGCCTCGCGCAGTGACCCCACCAAGTCTAACTGGGTGGGTTGAGGAACGAATCACTGGAGATGAGGCATCGTCCATCTCGTAACTACCTGAAAAGTCCTGAGAGAGAGAGATGAAAAACGGGAAGAATGAGAAGGAAAGATTCAGAAATGAATGTTGTTGGTTGGTGTTTAATGGTCATCGCCTACTATGAGGGGCATTAGGCCAAATAAACACAAAAGTACAGTATACAAAAAGCACTGAAAAATGCAGGAGGCAAGTATTCCGATCCACCGATCCAGGTTGGCAAGTGGGTAGTCTAGGGGGCCAACCGTGGAGGCATCATATTGTAGAGGCACGAAGATCGGCCAGACGCACCTCCCCTCCCCCCACCTGACAATCAGAGGCGGTGGAATCCTCTCACCCAGGTCGGCCGCTCGGAGAAGATCGCCGAGGAGAATAGATAAGGAGTTGTTGATGTTAAGATTTACCTCCCGTAGGAGGACCGGGCCAAATAAGGTCCCGCCAGAGTAAGTGGGCTCAAGTAGAGCTCAGGTGGTGGAGATAAATGACGGGAGGAACTGGCTTGATCCAGTTAGCCTGTAGTGACGGAGAATTCGCGAAACGATGTAATTGATCGCGGCCACGTCTTCGGAGTGAGTCTGGCAGGTGGTGAGGAGACATTCTTCATGAAGATGGTTTTTTTTTTTTTTTGGGGGGGGGATATTCGTCCCAGTGGAAACTGGGACACGGGCAAACAAAGAGCCCATCACAGTTGCGCATATAGTGCACATGCCAAAATTATCGTGGTGGAGGGTAGTCCCTAACCGTGGGAAGTAACTAATTAAAAGATGCCCTGGCAACAATGCCAGCAGCATCCAGAAAGTCATTGCCCAATCGGGCACGGCCCACATCGGGGCAAGACCTTAGCAGAGATGTAGCAGGGCAGTGAAGGAGGTAATGTACGAGAGGCACATCGGACCTGGCCAAGCAATGAGGACACGGATCAGGCTCCGTACCAGCGATTTGGTTGAAGCAGGGGAACCCCAGGCGCAGTCTGCCGAGTCTCACTACTAAATAATTAGGCAGGCCCTTGGGAGACAGGAGGGGAGAGTATGATGTAGCGGTGGCATACCAATCTGTAGAGCTAGAGCCCCCCGAGATGCAAAGTTGGTGTTCCTCCCGGGACAGCCTGCCTATGGTTGCCTTTAGAGCTCCAAGAATGTATGAGGGGCTGGGGTGGAGGGGGAATGTGATCTCAGGATGAGACCAGGCAGCGCGTGCCGCGGCATCAGCTCGTTCATTGCCAGTAATCCCGACATGACCTGGGAGCCAGTGAAGTATGATAGTGGCTCCCCTCCGGACAAGAAGAGTCGCAACTGTGTAGATTGCTGTCAGGAGAAAGACATTATCATGTAGGGAGAAAGAGCGTAGCCATTGAAGGGAGGAAAGACAGTCCATATGGATAACGACACGTCTATAATGGTGATGGTGAGCGTGGCACAATGCACCCAAAATGGCTACAAGCTCTGCCTGGAAGGCAGACACTCCTGGGGAGAGGCGCTACGAGTCAACCAAATTCCCCACGACAAAAGTAGATCCAGCAGAGCCATCAGGAGAAACAGAGCCGTCAGTAAAGTAGATGGCCGAACCCTGGGAATTTAAAGCAGCCACCCGACTAAGACCATCCTGACGAATCATGGCAGGAATAGAAGAACGAGGTTTGGCCTCTGATGGACTGATGATATGGAAAAGGGGTGGAGTCCAAGGCGATGGATCTGCAAAGCCAGGGAAAGGAGAATCAGGGTCCTGGCACAAGCTTGGAGCAGCTCCCAAATTGTGAATGGCGGCAGCTGTGGTTCGGGCCCAGTCATGTTGAGAGAGCGCCTCAGGTGGACGGCACAAAAGTCGTTTGAGGAGGGTTGAGACAGGTAGATCAGGCAGGTGCTGCACCAGCTGAAGAGCGATAATTGCCGCACATAGCGCAATGCGGAGCGCCAGTGACGGCAGACCACTCTCCATACGCAAATTCGCTAGCCGAGTTCAACGGGGAGCTCAGAGCATGACACAAAGAGCGTCATTCTGTATGACTTCCAGAGACTTGGAGATAGGCAGGGCGAGAGCAGTCATACATATTGCCCCATAGTCCACCAGGGATCGTATGGAGTGAACGTAAAAAGTACGAAGGACGGACTAGGATGTCCCCAAGCTCCTTTTTGAAAGGTACCGAAGAGCGGCCAGGCGGGTGGAAGCACGTTCCCTCAGGTATCTGACATGGCATGCAAAGGTAAGTCCCTGGTCAGACCAGACCCCCAGGTACTGGTGTGTAGAGACAATGGCGAGCTGGTGACCCCCGAGCAGCAGTGGAAAGTCTGGGGGATGGAGGCAGAAGGGCAGACACTTTGATTTCTCCAGATTGATCTTCAGCCCTAGCTCATTGCATTTGTCACGGAGTTTAGAGAGGGCAGAGTACGCCTGGGAGAAACAATCCCGGCGTGTGAAGACCAGGGCCAAATCATCTGCATAGCACAGCAGAGAGATGCCTAGCCCATAATCGATGGTCAAAAGCCCCTCCATTAAGATGTTAAAACGGAGAGGGCTTAAGACGCTCCCCTGGGGGGTGCCATTGGGATGGAGAGGAAAAGCTGAGAGATGCCCCTGAAAACGGACCCCCGCAGATCGATCATGGAAAAAATCCTTGATCCAAGATAGGAGCCTGCCTCCTACACCCCTTGCTGCAAGAGCCGCAAATATAACAGTGGGGTTTGCCAGTTCAAATGCCTTTTCGAGGTCAAGGAAGACAGCCATTCCCTTTCCTCCCCTCAGCTCCCCAAGGAGTGACGCGAGGCAATGAGTGGTACTCCTGCCAGGATGGTAAGCGTAAATCCTTGGATGCAGTGGTCCCAGCCGCCAAGCAAGATGAGCCCGCACAACCCTCTCAGATGTCTTGGCAACACAGCTGAGAAGGGAGATGGGGCGCATGGCAGCAGGATCACGAGGCTTCGGAATTGGGGGAATGACAGCCGCCTTCCACGACCTCGGCAGACGCCCCTCAGACCACGAGAGGTTAAGCAGATCAAGCAGTCGCTTGCTACCACAATCTCCAGCGTGTGATAGAACAGAGTATGTGAGCCTGTCAAGCCCCGGCACAGTGTCCTCCCTGCTTTGCAGAGCTTTCTGAAGCTCCCCACTGGTGATTGGACAATCAGTGGGGTCAGGCCTATTACACGCTGCCTGGATAACTACAACACGAGAGGAGGACAGCTGCGCCTGCAGGGCTCTGACAGACTGCGGGAGATTGGAAGATGCAGAGCGGTCGGCAAAGTGCTGAGCAAGACAGCTGGCCTCAGCGGCAGGGTCAGGATGGGAGGGAGGGCAAGGAGGGCGTGGATCAGAGACGGACCTGATTCTCCTTCACATCTCACGGAGACTGGAGTGAGAGTCTAGGGCAGTGATTTTCAACCAGTGTGCCGCGAAGCAACTGCAGGTGTGCCGTGGGAATTGGGGAAGGAAGATTGATCCTCCCTCAAACAACGTGCACATGGTAAATGTGACATCTATGAGTATGACTATCATTTGTCACGGCTTAATGACAATGAATTTAATTAATTGTGAATTTATATTATACCCTATTTCTGGGGGGCATATCACACTGTATGTACGAACTGGTAACCGTTATTCCGCCGGGCCTCCGGGCTAACGGATTTTCTCAGCCATACAGGCCTTCACCACAGCGACACTTGGACGCGCTGCCCGGCGCCCCTTTTCCTTGTATACGTCTTAAAAGTAAAGATCAGGAGATGTAATTGTGAAACGAACGTTAGAAGATGAGGGCAGTGAAGCTAGTGTGGCCGGAACTAGTTCTGGAAGCAAGACAATTAGGACAGACAGTATTACATCCAAATCAGTTGTGCGACAGTATAAAGAAGACTACTTGTCATTCGGATTCACTTCATCTGGAGAAGAGGAACCTCGTCCTGTCTGTGTTGTTTGTGGCGAAAGACTAGCGAATCAAGCGATGGTTCCAAGTAAACTTAAAAGACATCTTCAGACAAAGCACTCTCATTTATGTGAGAAATCAACTGAATATTTTAAAAGGCTTATCACTGACCAAACACGCCAGTCTCAACAAATCACCAGAATCACGACTGTATCTGCCAAAGCTCAAGAAGCAAGTTATGCTGTTGCAGAAATAGTTGCCAAAAAAATGAAAGCACATACAATTGCAGAGTCAGTAATATTACCAGCATGTAGCAAAATTGTGAACATCATGTTTGGTGAAAAATGTGAAAAAGAGATTTTGAAAATCCCAATGTCAGATAACACCATCAGTCGTCGTATTTCTGATATGTCTCAAGACGTTGAGTCACAAGTCATAGCTCGTATCAAAGAAGTGAGAATTTTTGCCATCCAGTTGGATGAGTCAACTGACATCACTGGAAAAACTCAACTTTTACCATTTATCAGGTTTGTTTGTAATGAAGACATAATTGAACAATTTTTATTTTGCAAACCACTTCCAGAAACAACACGAGGTCAAGATATTTTTGAGGTGGTTGACAGCTATTTCAGCTCAAATGATTTGTCATGGAAATCATGCATGAGTATCTGCACAGATGGTGCCCCTTCCATGTCAGGGAGCATAAAAGGATTCATTGCACTTGCAAAACAGAAAAACTCTGGCATTGTTTTTACACATTGTTTCCTGCATAGAGAAACCCTTATTTCAAAATCATTAGTTCCTGAGTTGCAACAAGTATTAGATGAGACAGTCAGAATAGTTAACTATATCAAAAGTAGACCATTAAAATCAAGGCTTTTTTCAAGTCTTTGTTCTGCCATGGAATGTGCTCACACACAACTGCTACTGCACACGGAAGTGAGGTGGCTATCTCGAGGGCGAGTTCTTTCAAGGTTTTATGAACTAAGAGGATCTTCTTATATTTTTAACTTCAGAAGGGTCTCAACTGGCTGACCTACTTAGTGATGAAACCTGGTGAAATAAAGTGGCATTCCTAGCTGACATTTTTCAAGCACTGAACACTCTCAATAAGAGTATGCAGGGAAAGAACGAAAACATTCTTACTTGTACAAATAAAATTTATGCATTTAAGGAAAAACTAACGTTGTGGGGATCCAGAATAACAAAAGAGAACAAAGTTGAAGTGTTTGAATTAACAAAAGATTGCAGACGGGACAAAAATCTTCTTACGTTGATTCTACAAAGCTTGTCGCTACTGAGTAAGAACATTGAAAAGTATTTTCCATCACTTGAGATATCGTGCTTGGACTGGGTAAGAAATCCGTTTGTGGCAAGTACGTACGAGTCAGCAGAGCTAACAGTTACCGAAGAGGATAAGCTGACATGAATCAGGAATGACAGAGCACTAAAACTAAAGCATGAATCCACAAACATGACTACTTTCTGGTTGTCCCTTCGAGACGAATATCCTACCATTACTAAGAATGCAGTTGGAGGTCTTCTTCCTTTCTCAACTTCCTATCTGTGTGAGGCTGGCTTCTCTGCAATGAACACAGTAAAAAACAAGAACAGGTCGCGGCTTCAGACACTGGAGGAGGACTTGAGGGTATGCCTCTCCACCATTCGACCTCGGATGAGGCACATTATGAAACAACAACAAGGTCAAATTTCCCATTGATAACTGTATGTATGGAGAAGGCTTTTATTTTTAGTCATGTTTTTACTTAAATGAAATCAATATCTTCAGTTTTAAATTTTCATGTACATTTCTAATGGCTAGTAACTTTATCAAGGACATCATGTTTCATTTCCCAATGGTATTTGTTTCCATGAAAAGGCCATTTATTTTTACACATGCTTGTGCGTGAATAAAATCACTATTTTGTGTTTTAAATCTTCATAATTTTTATTGTGTTTGATAGCTGGTAACTTTGTCAAGGACATCATATTTCACTGTAATTGTGGAGTAATAAATATGCAGAAGAAAGTAATATTGTGAAAACCATGATAATCCATAAAAAATAATAAATAATTAACAGTAATTACCATGCTTGACGTATGAAGATCATTAGTTCTACTTTGAAATACTGATGGTGTGCCTCGCCCATTTTACGCCTGGCTTGGTGTGCCGTGCGAGAAAAAAGGTTGAAAACCACTGGTCTAGGGTACGACACCATCTGATCCACGCCTCCTCCCTAAGGCGGCGCTTCTAGGAGGTCACATGCCATGTAACAGCAACCAGGTACCGGCGGTGCGGAGATGTACGGCACCATCGGTACTGCTTGCGCGCCGCATTGAGCCTCTGGTTCAGTTCCTTGACCCTGTCACAGTAGAACCAGCCGTCTCAGTAGCACCTCATCGAGCACTGCCGCAACGGGATAGCAAGAGAGGCAGCTTGTGCAAAAGTACTTGCTACCTGATCTGCTCTCCTCTCGAGGTCTAAGGCAAGAGGGGATGTCTCAAAGGCCGTTGTGACAGCACGGGCAAAGGCCGTCCAGTCCGCCCTGTGTAGGTCCCACCGTGGTGGTGGAGGTGGGGGTGGCGGGAGGGGAGCGAGAGGCAGGTCAGCCATAAGTGCAAAGTGATTACTCGCAAGGTGGGCGTGGAGTGACCATGACGCCAAGGCCGCGAGTGATGCTGACACAAGGGAGAGATCGAGGCGACCTCCCCCAATATGGGTGGGTTCTGCCACATCATTTAATAGGGAGACACCACCCATCTCCTCCAGAACCAAAGAGATGTGCCGTCCTGCTTCATTGGACTGAAGAGGCGAAGATAGAAAGGCGTGGTGGGCGTTAAAGTCGCCCCCAATGTACAAGGCCCCCCTGGCAGCTTGGGAGAAAAGTTCCCCCAACTCCAGGGTGCTCCTCTGGCTCCAGTATACATTATATACCGTCAGGGGCGACGTCGCCAGATGGAGAACCACGCCCTGAACCTCCACATCAGGTCCACAGAAAGGAGGGGGCTCACAATCCGTGCACGCGATGTGGTCCTGGACCAGAACGGCACATCCCCGTGTAACGCCACGAATATACGGGAGGAGATGGGTGGTGTATCCCGAGAGATGGAAAGTGGAATTGCCTGGGAGCAGGGTCTCCTGCAGGAGAATGACATGAGGGCAGTCCTTTGCGGCCGCTTCCTGCAAAAGGGGGAGCTTGCTCCGTGCTCCCACACAATTCCACTGGAGGAGCCTGAGAGAGGGGTCTACTGGCCGTCCGGCGACAGTTGCGGACGGTCGTTCTCCTGCAGCAGTGGTGAGGCCCTGTCCATCACTTTGGACCCTGATGGTGTTAGGGTTTGCCCCAAACGATGACGATGACGAGGCAGCTGTGCGGCAGAAGGAAGAGCATTGGGAGGTCGTGGCTTGACCCTCTTGGACAGGCGAGCTGTCCTGTGCGATGTGGGACGGGGTCACCCTGCCGAACGAGCTGGGCGGCGAGGGGACAGAGGAGCACCTAGGCTCGCCATCTTCCTCTCGATCGCCTGGTCTACAAGGCGATTGGCAGCTTCAGCAAGGGGCTCTGTTGGGAGAGGGATATTGAGGGTTATGGCTATTGTCTTGGCGAGGGTCATCGCCAGCTCTGTGGCAAAGGTCCTGAGCTCCTCCGTCGTGAACGAGATCACCTGAGGAGCAGGAGCGGGCGGTTGGCTGGGCACTGAGCTGGATGGTGGTAGCGGAATAGACGTTGGCGGGTGGTGGACTTCCGCCGTGGTCTCGCCCACGACGAGGGCAGAAGGCAAGGGTGGAAACTCCTGCTCACTGAGAGCAGGTGGGCTTGAAGCAAGAGGGCGGCGCTGTTGTCCCCAGACGAAGGTGCCTGGGGGAGCTGGAGTGGCACTGGCGGTCTGCCGCTCTTGCACCCACGCAACCTGCCTCTCTCGGCCCTGGTTCACCCTCTTGACCTTCGCAGGGCAACTGGGGTGCCAGGCATGGTGTCGCCCTGAGCAATTGGGGCACTTGGGAGTTGTCAGCTCCTTTGCCTTGAGCCGCTGCAGGCACTGCTCCGTGTCGTGCGCTCCACTGCATATCCCGCAGATGATGGGGTGGTTGCAGGTGGCGCGATGGTGGCCGAAACGATGACACCTGTAGCAGCGTAGTGGCTCGGGCGTGAAGGGGCAGAGATAAAACACTCCCCAATTGCCCAGGTCGACAGATTCCACTAGAGGTCCCCGCAGCATCACACAGACATGCAGCGTCTCCTCCCGCGTACGCTGATTTTGGCAGCGCACTGCCTCTTCGATGAGGTCATGTTGGAGTAGGATATCCACTGGCATACACCGGGGATATCCCATCACGACCGCCTTTGTTGTTTGGCCGCCTTGAGGCAGCTCGACGATCTTGACGATCCAGGCCGCCTCCTCTGCCACTGCTTTCAGGTGAAGGTACAATCCCTCTTCGGTGGGGATCAGCACACAGCTTTCGTCGCGACCAAAGTGATTCACGGCCGTGAGGCCGGGCAGGTGTTGCTCCAGAGCTGCTACTGTGTCATAGCTGGTGCTGAATCCTTCCTGAAGGGGGACGCGAAAGGCCGGGAAAGCAAAGTGTGGAGGCTGAGGAGCCGTGACCGAGACCGAGGGACGTGCAGTGGGGGGAGGCCGCCAAGGCCCTGGAGGCTTCGATGCAGGTGGAGATGCGTTTCCCTGCGGAGCTCACCGTGTTTTGCGCTTCACAGGGCTGAAGCCTTCATCATCAGGAGAGGCAGCAGGCACAGCAGAAGGGGCCGCAGCTAGAGTATGCACCACTTGGGGTGGCTCATTATGGCATGTGCCAGTGTTGGGATCCAATGTAGCAGAAGGTGGCGTGGCAAGGTCAGGTGCCGGGCAGTGAGGGGCCTTGGGAGGAGGGGCAGCCTTACGGGTTGCACCAGTGGATGGTTTAATGGCAGGAGAAGCATCCGAAACTCCCTCCATTGCCTCATGTACACGTGCAACCTTGGCTGCACGTGTTGAGGTGGAAGGGGGGGATGAGGCGTCATTACACAGGATTACACAGGAAAGCAAACAGCAACAGACCTTATGGTCCTCTCGAGGCTGCTTGTTAGAGAAAACTATGACTACAAGATCTAACTCTACATGTTGAAGGATAAGGATAGTAAAGTAAGAAGGCTCCCCCCACCACCAAACCCTCCAGGAAAAAGTGAGAAAAACCACCATGCAGCATGGAAAAACTGACATGGAAATTTTATAGGAAACACTGGAAAGGAAAAGTCACATTCTATAATACTTTATCTATAAGCAACCCGATAGAGTAACCTGAAAGAGAAAGTAAACAAATAAAATAATAGTTACGGCATGACATTATAAACCGGTTACATTGAGTTAATGGGAAGTCTGTGAACATAACGTGGAAGCTACACACTGCACATCTGTGGATTGGGAGTGGGCCTTGCAGGCCTGGAATGGGAGGCGACAGAGGCCTCGCCAGACGTCGACGAGCGAGAGCTGGCATCAGATAGATGCCGCTCCCGCTTCGCACCTAGCACAGTTGCAGGGCCAGAAGGCCGCTGCTTAGAAGGCTTAGGAGAGGGGTGTGGGCCAGTAGTCCTGCCAGACGTCGATGAGCGAGAGTTGGCATCAGACAGACGCCGCTCTCACTTCGCGCCTGACACAGTAGCAGGGCGGACAGGCCTCTGCTTGGAAGGCAAGGGGAGGGCTTGCCCTGTGGGCCTAGGGACTGGGTCCCCTTCATTGTCTCTGACAGACAGACACAAACACAAACACCCACAGACACCACTCACACACATATACCACACACCCACAAAAACAGACAGACAGACACACACACACAAAAACACGGCAAAAAAAAAGGCCCTACAGTAGAGGGGACCTATTCTCCCCGCCCTCTAAAGGGCGACAAAGGAGACCCACTACTGCCCCGTGAGGGACTTAACCCTGACAGAAAAGCCGCCCCCAACACTTCCTATAACCAGGCCTTAAAGGTTCCCCCTCATGGAAGTGCCCTAACGGCACCCCTTCAGGGTTCGGCGTCGTACCACGTTGGGGGACACTAACGGCTGGCCGTGAAAAAAAAAAAAAAAACACAAGCTCACCCACACACACACACACAAGCAAGCAGGGCCTATCTGTCAGAGACAGAGTCTCGCCCAAAACGAAAGAATCTATCTATCTATCTATCTATCTATAGCCCGACGCCCTAATCCCGCAAAGGGTGGCCGCAGACAAAACGCCTCCAAGTCACTCTGTCACCCACCATTTGACTACCCTCCCCCCAGCTCACCCCCCCTCCCTCATATATCTCTCAACTCCATCCCTCCATCTCATCCTCGGTCTACCCCTCCCTCTCCCTCCCTCCACCTCACCTACATACACCCTCTTAGTCAGTCTTTCATTCTCCATTCTCTCCACATGTCCAAACCACCTCAGTGTATTTCTCCTAATCTTCTCAACCACATCCACATCCACCCCACAACGTTCCTTCACTTCTTCATTCGTCAACCTGTCCCTCCACGTCACTCCACATGCTCCTCTCAAGTAACTCATTTCCACTGCTCTCACTCTTGACTTGTTCCCCTCTTGCAAGGTCCACGCCTCGCTTCCATACGTCAGGGTAGGGATCACAATGCCATCATGCAGTGACTTCTTAACTTCCATACTCACCTCCCTATTTCTCATCACTGCTTTCAGTGTACCAACAACCTTCCTTCCCTGCTGTACCCTTTCACGTACTTCATCCCCCAAAGTTCCATCCTTACTCATCACACTACCCAAGTACTTGAATGCACTCACATTCTCCATATCCTCACCATCCAATCTCACTGCACACTCTGTGACTTCATTCCTCTCAAACACCATAACTTTACTTTTGTTTACATTAACTTTCAGCTTCCTCCTCCTACACACTGTCCCAAATTCATTCACCAAACCTTGCAACTCCCATTCATCTTCACTCAACAATACTGTATCATCAGCAAACAGCAACACCGGAAGCTTCCAAATCTCACCCTCATTCATTAGGGCCACCCCCACATCCACTGCCCTACCTTGCACCTCCTTTACAACCCCATCCATATATATATTAAACAGCCATGGAGACATTACACACCCCTGTTTCAGTCCCACATTGAGATCAAAGAACTCACTCAGCTCACCATCCACTCGCACCGTAGCCCTAGCTCCCTCGTACATACTCTTCACAGCACTCAACAATTTCCCCTCCACTCCATATATTCTTAATACCTTCCACATACCTTGCCTATCTATTCTGTCATACGCTTTCTCCAAGTCCATGAAGGCAGCATACACTTTCCTTCCCTTCTCTAGATACTTCTCTACTAAACATCTTAGAACAAATATCTGATCTACACACCCTTTTCCCTTCCTAAATCCCCCTTGTTCTTCTCCAACTAGCTCCTCTGTCATATGCCTAACCCTATCAATGAGTATTCTACCATATATTTTACCAGTCACACTAAGAAGGCAAATACCCCTATGGTTACCACATACTTCTCTCTCCCCTTTTCCTTTGTACAGAGGAACAATTATACCTGATTTCCAGTCCTCTGGAACCCTTCCCTCTTCCCAAGCCAATCTACACAACTTCCATATCCACTCCACAACAATCTCACCCCCATACCTCAGCATTTCACCACACACTCCATCAATTCCTGGGGCCTTTCCCAACTTAATCTTCTTCATCGCTTCCACTACTTCCGCCCTACTGATCTCTTCCTCCCTCCTCTCATCTCTTCTTCTCCCAGCCATTCCCCAACCACTTATACTCATACTGCTCTCACTCTCTACATTCAATAAATCCTCAAAGTGCTCCTTCCATCTCCTCAATTTCTCTCTCTTCTCCACCAACAATCTATTATTCCTATCTTTCACTCCCCTACTATTTCCCCTTTCACACTGCCTTACTTTCTTTACCTCCTTCCAAAACAATTTCTTACTCTCCCTCCATTTCACACTCAGATTCCTCCCAAACTCTTCATCCACTTTCTTCTTACTCTCCTTCACCAGTCTCTTCTCCTGCTCACATATACCTCTCTCTTCTCTCTCTCATCTTCTCCCCTACCTCTACTCGCCAACCATTCACCATATGCCTTCTTCTTTTGTTCCACAGCTCGTTTCACCTCATCATTCCACCATGCTGTCCCTTGCACACCCTTGCATCTCCTCCTCACTCCACAAACCGCCTCACACACTGCGCCTATCTCTTCTGTGAATATCTTACATACGTCTTCCACCCCTTCCATCTGCTCTAGCTCATACCATCCCAATCTTTCTTCCACTATGCTCTTATACTCTGTCATTTTCTCACTATCTTGCAATTTCTCCACTCTTCTCACAGGAGCTGCTTCCTCCTGTCTTCCCCTTCGCCTCCTCAACCACTTTCTTTGCATCTTTACCTTGGCCATCACTAAGTGATGGTCCGAGACTCCATTCCCCCACCCTCTCCACACTCTTGCATCCAACACTTGTCTTCTCATTCGCTCATCCACACACACGTAGTCTATCATTGCCTTTCGTTCAACAAGTTCACCATCCATCCTCCTCATTACTCTCCATGTATACCGGTGGATCATCTTATGACGAAAGTAGGTGTTGGCTATTGCCAACCCCTTACCAGCACAGATGTCCACCAAAGCACTACCATTCCCATCTACGTCAGCTGGCACACCCCACTGACCAACCACTCCATCCACTAGTACATTCCCAACTTTGCCATTCATGTCTCCAATCAACAGCACTCTCTCGCTCCTCTCAAACTTGTCCATACATGCTTCAACTCTCGCCCAAAACTCATCTTTCACTCTTGCCACTCGATCCTCTGTTGGAGCATACACACATACAATCGCCCATGCTTGTATACCTACTTTCATCCTCACCCATACAATCCTTGCACCCACTGTTCCATACTCTCTTATATTCTCCTTCCACTTCTTGCTTATCATCAGACATACTCCCTCTCTTGCCCTCTCATTCTCACTGACACCCGCACATATACCTACACCATATTCCCATTCTCTCACCCTTTCACCTTTCCATTTAGTTTCAGTCAATCCACATATATCCACTTTTGCTTTCTCAAGCACCTGAACAATCTCTCTCTCTTTCACTTCATCATTCACTCCTCTCACATTCCATGTTCCCACCCTAAGAATGTCCTTTGTCCGTTCCTTAGTCATCAACGTATGGTCCGTCCGGGTCCGAGGCGCTTTATTCGCTTTTTTAGTTAGTTCTTTTTACGGGGTGGGGCACTAACCCACCACCAACCCTTTTAGTCGCCTCGTACGACAAGCAGGGATACTGGGGGAGTATTCTTGAAACCCCCCTACTCCCAGGGGGAGAAACAACCGAAAATCACTCTCAGTAAATCTGGCTAAGTCCAACGAAGCCAAAAAGGTCGAAAAACTCCCGAAAATCTTTCTCAGGCAACGATACAGAGTCGATAGCTCAGGAGAGACTAGCCAGACGTCTTCTCACCACGAGAGCTAGACAGGGAGTGGTCACCCGCCCGCGACCTTCCCTTAAATACCCGTCTTCCCGATCCGGCCCCATCCCACCCGCGAATGGGAAGGAGGCAGAAGCCGGGCTGCGATCTGGCAGCAATCACATATAAGGATTTCAGCCAGCGCATCCCTTCGGACTTTGATGAATGGTCGTGGAGAAGGAAGACGTGTTTCTGAGCTCTCCTCTAGCTGCAGGGTTGCCTCACCGGCGTTAGCTTTTTCTTTTTTTCGCCACTAGGGCGTTTTTCAATAAAGTTAGGTTAGCTAGACCTCATTTTCCTCCCTGGCCTTAGTAGATATAGTAGGTGTCTATATCTAATTACTGAGATTGCCTTTGCTTACTCACCTCTGGAGTGTACCCCCCACTGATCGCTCTGGGGTGTGAGTCACACACAGGTGCGTCCTCCCAAGAGTGGTTTGAGAGGGTAATCTCAGACTAGATGTGTTTTGCCCGGGCAATTTCTCCCTTGGTCGTTTTTCTCTTTCTTCCCACCTCCCCTGTCAGGGGGAAGTGGTAACTATGGCGGACGCCACTACTGCCTCCCCCTCCTTCAGGGGGGGAGGTAGTCCTGACCGACCCCCGACTACTGCACGGACGGACTGGCCCCAGACTGAACAGCCACAGACACGTACCCACCTTGACATTCATGTAAACAATGCCGAGTTTGTATTGATTCATGCGGTTGGTTCCACTCCCTTGGCCAGCCTCAATCCCTTCATCATCAAGAAGGTCATTGATGGGTGTGCAGGAGAGGTGAAACAAATGAAAAAACTTGCGACTGGAGACCTCCTCGTAAAAACCATGAATTCAGTCCAGGTCAAGGATTTGCTTAAACTGAGGAAGTTCCATTGTCACGATGTCCAAACAACGATCCCCAACTCCATGAATTCCTGCAAGGGTGTTATCACCTGCAGGGATCTTGTGCTTATGGAGGAAGAAGAAATTGTACAGGAACTTCCTCAGCAAGATGTCATAGAGGCGAGATTCATTACCAGATTCTCAGAAGGCATAAGGACGAAGACCGCAACAGTTGTTCTCACTTTTGGCAAAGTATCTCTTCCAACCAATGTGAAGGTTGGATACGAAATTGTAAATGTTAGACCATACATCCCGAACCCCCTTCGTTATTCAAAATGTCAGCTCTATGGACACCACGAAAAGGCTTGTCGGGCTTCCAACATCGTGTATGGCAAGTGCGCGGCTGTAGGTCACTCTGCTGACAACTGTACATCCGAGACCGAGTGCTACTTTCACAGCAAGGATGCTCACTCCACTTCCTCGAGGGCTTGTCCCAAGTGGAAGGAGGAGAAGGAGGACTGCACAGTAAAAGCGACACAGGGCATTTTCTTCTACGATGCTAGGAAGAAGGTGAAGGAGTTGCATGCAACTCCCAAGCCTAATATCTCCTATGCATCGGCGGTTGTGTCCCGACCCGTGATGTGCACCGTTGAGACACAGACTGACCTTACATTCGCTCCACATGCCCCACGCCCTACCTCTCAGTCTAAGCCTCCTGTACGTTCCAACTCTCTGACGGACATCCCTGTTGCCACTTCATACTCCCAGGCTGTCGCTGCTCCTTCGCAGTCAGTGCGGCCAAAATCGAAGCCAGACAAGTCTGACAAGATTAATTTGACCACTCTCACTAAACAGTCACGTCCTCATGTCCTTCCCACTCCTGGTCCAGCGAGGGAGAGAAAGAATAGCTCTTCCTCGGTGGAGTCTGGAAGCCTTGTTATTGACCAAAATATGGAGGTTTCCGTCAGCAAGCACCGGGAAAGGTCCCCAGGTAGCCACTCGCCTGGTCGCGGGGGGCATAAAAAAACTAAACACACTGGCCCCCCCCCGTAAATCTTAAACCGCCGCATTCACTATACTACAGTGGAATTGTAGAGGTATTGGGAATAAGTTACACAATATGGCAATCTTGCTTTCTATACGCAGGCCAGACGTTGTTTGTTTACAGGAGACGCGCCTGGAGGATCACCCTGATCCTCCACAGTTCAAACACTACCACTCGTATAGAAGATATGAAGGTCACGGAGTAGCCATATACACACACAAATCACACCCACAAACGGAAGTGATTCTAAATTCTACTCTGGAAGCGGTCGCGTGCAGAGTAAAATTTAATAACACGTCTCTGTCTATTTGCTCTCTGTACTGTCCTCCACATGGCCCCATTGATAGTGATGCTTTAAATTCACTAGTGGAACATCTCCCTGGGAATAAGTTAGTGTTGGGCGATTTTAACGCCCATCACTATCAGTGGGGTAGCTTGAGGATTGATGGTCGTGGGGAGCAAGTAGCCGACCTAATACTACAGTCCAACCTCTGTCTTCTGAACGATGGTAGAGCGACTCGTGTAGATGATCGTACTGGTAACTTTTCGGCCATTGACTCATCTTTGGCCTCCCCTGGTATACATCAAGATCTCTCATGGGACCCTTACGACGACTCCTTGGGAAGTGATCATTTACCCATCTGTCTTTCTTATACACGCGACATCATTTCAGACCCTCCATCTCCAAAATTTAACTATAAGAAAGCAGATTGGGGATCCTTCTCAAAGATCGCCAATTTAGATATATCTGGGGAGACCATAGATGTTAAGGTCGAAAATATAACTACTTCCATATTACACGCAGCTGAGGCTGCTATTCCCAAGACTTCTACAGTTCATGCGAAGCATAGAGCACATTGGTGGACGCCGGATTGCCAACAAGCATTAAGAAAACGCAATAGGAGATACAGGATTTTTGATAGTCAACCCATTGAGGAAAACTTTATTGCATACAAACAGGCACGGGCTGAGGCAAGGAGAATAATAAGAAGGGCCAAACGTGACTCCTGGCGGTCCTTTGTGTCCACGGTGATTCGTACAACACCATTAAGTAAAGTCTGGTCCATCATAAGAATATTAAATAATAAAGGCCCATACTTCCCAATTACCACCCTGTAGGTAGATAATACCATCTATGACGAGCTCGTGGACGTTGCTAACATCCTCGCCAGGAGTTTTTCTCATGTAAGTAGCTCAGGCAATTATGATCCGCGTTTCCATCACCATAAACGCACGGCTGAGCTACGGATCATTGACTTTGCCACAGAAGACGTAGACTCCCCATTAAACCAAGAGTTTATGCTAGATGAACTGCTCCTTGCCCTTAAATCCTGTAAAGACACCAGCCCTGGACCAGACACCATCACGTATGGTATGATCCAGCATCTTAATCAGGACAACCTGATTAAGATGTTAGCATTGTACAATGAGATTTGGGCGTCTCGAACGTTCCCAAACTCATGGCACTTTGCGCACGTCATACCGATACCCAAAGAGGCTGGTCGTCTTATGAATCCCACTTCATTTCGTCCTATTGTGTTGACTTCTTGTCTATGTAAGGTCATGGAACGAATGGTAAACAACAGGCTTCTTTTTGTTTTAGAGTCGAAGAATTTGTTAAATGATCAACAATGTGGCTTCTGTAAATACAGAAGTTCACTAGATCATTTAATGAATTTGGAGCATTGTATTGCAGAGGCATTTGCCAATAAAGAATTCATGATAGGGGTGTTCTTGGACATCCATAAAGCCTATGACATGACATGGCGACACGGTATACTAATGAAGCTCTATGCTTATGGTTTAAAAGGAAATTTACCTATTTTTATTTCAAATTTCTTAAGGGACAGGACTTTCTCTGTCAAATTGCCCCGTAACGTAACATCGGATATATTTATCCAGGAAAACGGGGTGCCGCAGGGAAGTGTGCTTAGTCCTACTTTATTTAGTATTATGATCAATGATATTCTGTCATCAGCTCCCATCCCGAGGAATCTTAAATACTCGCTCTACGCTGACGATTGTGCAATATGGCACTCTTCCCGTAATGCACAATTTTCGGCTGGGCGGATTCAAGCAGCCCTTGACTCCGTCCACCAATGGGCTTTGCAGTGGGGATTTAAGTTTTCCATACGTAAGTGTGCCGCTATAGTTTTCACTAATCGTAACGTACCTAATTTGTGCTTAACTTTGGATAATCAGGCGGTACCTTTTCAAAATTCTGTAAAATTTTTAGGAATACATTTTGATCGTAGAATGAATTTTAAACTTCATGTTAATACTTTGCTTGCTCGTTGTGATAAACCGTTAAATGTCCTCAAGTACCTAGCGGGTACTACATGGGGTGCCGATAGAAAATCTTTATTAATGGTGTATAAGTCCCTTATTCGATCAAAGCTAGACTATGGCGCACAGGTGTATGGCTTGGCATCCGATGCCACGCTGAAAGGATTGGATGTGCTACAGAATAAATGCTTGTGAATGTGTCTTGGAGCCGTCCGGTGTACCCGTGTGGCTCATATGGAAGTGGAGGCGAATGTGCCTCCCCTCCGTATTCGCCGTGACCACCTGGCCTTGTCCTATAGTGTAAGGACATTTAGGAAAAGTAATATCGGCAATGTGGCCTGTACCCCCCTGCATCAATACCACCACCTTCTGCGAGGGGTGCGTCAGACACTTGCCGTTCGCCTCCACCTACTGACTCAGGAGCTTGGTGTGGACCCCAGTGACTGTGACAAGTTGGTGCTTAAAAATATAGCGCCTTGGGAGCCACCCGGCTTTACAGTGGATGTTACATGGCTCCCAGCACCAAAGGCCAAGGCGCCGGAGGCGGAGGTCCACCACTTGTTTCGTAACATCATTGTTCGTCACTTGGGGTCCCATCAATTGTACACCGACGGCTCCAAGTCGAGTGAATGTGTGGGTGCAAGTGTGTGGTCGACTGAATGTGCCCTCAGGTATCGGTTGCCGACTCATACATCTGTGTTTACCTCCGAACTTTTTGCTATTGACAAAGCCATAGACTATGCTCTCAATTCTAGGCATGACTCATTTGTCATATTTTCAGATTCAAAATCAGCCCTTCAGGCAAATGCATCTTGCACTACGGACTCTCACGAGATCCAGGGCCGCATCGTTAATAAGTTGCATTCATGCAACAAGTCATTCACGCTGATCTGGGTGCCTGGTCATTGTCGTATCTACGGCAATGAGCAGGCTGACTTACTTGCAAAGTCGGCTGTGGAGCTCGAGGAGACTTGGGACGTTCCTCGTGATCTACGGTCGAGTCTATCTCTCGGAAAGAAATCAATAAATCTTCTGTGGCAAGGTCAGTGGACCAGACTAAATATTCCAACTTGTAAGCCGTACCTGGGCGACTGGGACACTGCCAACCGTCCCAGTCGCCTAGAAGAAAAAGTGTTGGCACGGTTACGGCTCAATGCCACCATTTTAACCCACATTAAACCATATATGGAAAGACGCTTCCCATCGCACTGTGACATCTGTAATGCGGTGTTATCTATCAGTCATATCATCCTGCGCTGTCGGCGATTTATTCGTGAACGTGCTTCACTTATTAATTACTGCGGCGCAGCAGATGTCCCCTTCACCCTTTCCACCATCCTGGGTGATGGGGACATTGTTATGACTGATAAATTGATGGCTTTCTTGAGAGAGACCGCACTGATCAGAGTGATGTGACTTTTTTACTGTGTGGTTATGGTTTTTATCAACGGTAAATATGTATATATTGTAATATTAATTAGGGTTGACAGTTGACATATTTTAAATAGTTCCTCCTCCCACCGATCTATTTCTAATATAGATGTCCCCTACATTAAGCCAAGTTCCTCGACTAACAGTCACCAGCTGATGAGTGCAAGTGTGCAATATAGGAAGGTATTGGGCACTTGCAGTCGATGGTGGTCTGCTGGGCGAGGTTCTTCACTTTTTGTATAAATTATGTAAATACATTATACTATCTTGCTTAAGTTATTCTAATTAGGGACGACAGCTGACGTATATGGAAATGTTCCTGACTCGTCTGGTTCCCTTTCATATATTGATGTCCCCTATATTAGGTTGTGCCTCGACTGACAGTCACCAGGTGATGAGTGCAGGTATGTAATGTAGAAAGGCATTACATATCTGCAGTCGATGGTGTTCTCTTGGTCGAGGCTTTTTGAACATTAGTGTAGGCCTAGTTATTTGTCTCTTAGGATTTAGTATAGGTTAGCGATTTGTCTGTTAGGTGGTTAGTTTTAGGGTCTTTAAATTAGGTATTTTGTTTATAAGTAATATAAGGTTAAAAATATAAAAAATAAATAAAAATAATAAAAATAAAACTACAAAAAAATAAAATAAAAATTATTATATATATATGTACGTGTGCATGAAAGTGTGTATGTTCATATGCATGGATGTGCGTATGTATGTATGTATGTATATATATATATGTTTGTATATATATGTATATATGTGTCAATATATATACATATATATATCTGCCTTAATGACCTGGGACTTCGGCCTCCATGGTCGATAGGCAAAAAAAAAAAAAAAAAAAAAATAGACGATATTGGCAGACTGTCAGAGTAAGGTGTAACAGACAGAATGAATCGCCTAGGAAAAGTTGTTAGGGAGCTTTATGAATAGTATGGGGATATTGGAAGGCTTATGTCAGAGAATAGGACTGCAAGGCGTAATAAACAAAATAAATGGCTTAGGAAAAGGTGATAGGGAGCTTCCTTACCCGACGAGGATTATGTGTGCAATAAACCCAGCCATTTTGAATTTAAATTTTTATCAGTTTGGAGTGCCATAACCCACTGAACCACCAGGCGACGAGTAATATTAAAAAGATCTATATAGATGTTAGAAATACGTTAATACATATAGGGTTTTCAATTGGCAAGGTTAGGGTAATGTTAAAATACACTTCAGTTGAATTTCACTTCAGGGGCTGAATGTCCCTGAAGTGTCCTAACTGCATATAACATCCATAATCCCAGTTAGGTTATTCTGTACTCATTTTTGATGCAGGAAAATCATTTGAACGTTCATTTACATCACCTATGGACATTCAGGATAGACCTAGGTGTCCTGTGAGTACATGGCGTATCCTGATGTCCCTGAAGTGATGTAAATATTTCTGAAGTCAGTTTAATGAGCCTGATAATGACAAATTTCCCTAACCGCCAAAAGGTATGAAACCATTTAAAACCCTGGGTGATTTGTGGTTAGGTTAAGTTCTTGTCCATTCTAGATTTATTATATTCGCCTCAGGTATTTTTGCATCACTTCAGGAAAGTTTCAGGGCAAGTCTGTCTTGTCCTGAAGCTGCTTGAAGTATCCTATATGTACCTGAGTGAGTTTGAAGTCATATTGTACTATAATGAACATTAATGAACCGTCATATTCTTAATCGTGCTTAGCCTAACTGTTTTGTACCGTTATGTAATAGAAAGAGGCTAACCTGGCATTTTTAAAGTAATTCAAATGGATCTGAAGCCTAATTAGTGGCACTGACATGAGTTTAGTAGCTTTCAATAGGTTATCTCGTCGTGGAGAAGCCAAAAAGTCCCGAATAAATCATTCTGCCTTGAAAACAGCTGATTTGGCGGGCGAATTTTATGCTGCCGTCTGTATGGGAGGATTAAATGAACCTGAAGCCTAATTAGTGACACTGATGATGATTTTAAGGACCTGAAGCCTAATTAGTGACACTGATGATGATTTTAGTAGCCTGCAATTAATTATCTAGTCGTGGAAAGGTCAGAAAGTCCCTAAAATATCTGTTCATTTCGGCGTGTGAACAGCCGATGTTGGAGGACGGAATTTACGTTGACGATCGTAACCAAAAATGTCTCGATATATGGGTTAATAAACAATTTAGAGGGACTGGAGGGGCATGGAGGGAAAGAGGGGAAAATGGAGACATAGGAGACATAGGAGAGATAGGTTTTGTAGATAGGGGAGGAGGGAAAATTTCAATATAAATGTTTACTCAGCGTCACTCTTGCCACCTCAAACCCTGCAGGTGTTATCGTCTCAAAAACTACTTTCTGAAGTCCAAATCACCTGGTCCTATATATCAGGAGAATCTCTGAATCACAGAGATTATATATATAACTCGAATTTAATTCACGGCGTGTAATAGAGGAGAAATTAGGTATGCATTGGTTTTTCACTCCCTCCATCATGTCTCAAAAAAAACCCTTTCTAGAGTCCAAATGGCATTGATTAGTATATCAGGCAAATCTCTGGCGTTCACATTTAGTGTAGGTAATTGCCATTTGATTTGACTGGCTGTGTTTAGGGAGAAATTAGACTTTTATTTATGTTTCCCTGGGTTAGAAGTACATTCGCGATTCAGTGATTTTTTGGAGGTGATAAATATCGTAACTTCTATTGTATCTTCGGATTCCCAGACTCTTTATCTGTAATTGTGCCAAGTTTTAATGAATTTGGTGGGAATAATTTTTTAAAAAGTGGCTGAGGTGTTAACTCGAATTAGACAGCGTTTATTCGTATCCGTTCGTCTTGCTGAGATAAAACACACAGATTTTAAAAGAAACTCAAAAATACGGCTACTTACCTCCAAATTCGCATATGGAACTAGCTTAGAAATATTTTTTTTATTTTAATAGTGTGTGTAGGTGTGTATAAATTGTAAAATGATGGAAAAAAAGGATAATCTCAAGAAATGTTCGTTACACAATCGGACAGCGGCAGGCAGCAAGAAGTCATTCGGAGTTGCAGAGCGGTCGGGGGAGGGCGTTCGCAAGGTGGGTCCTACATAATTAGTGTTTTGTGCCCAATAAAGGGATATTATATGGTGAATTATGTAAGGTAAGTTGTCTTAGGACATCGTAGATCAGTGTGTTATGGTGATTAGTGATTTTTTTGGTGTTAAATAAGGCGAAATGATGATTGGCCGACTTGCATACGTACAGGTAGACCCGGTAGACCCCGTGACGTCATCCACCTGGCCATGTGACATCATACCTTCAACTCTGACGTCATTCTCTAACCCAGCGACACACTGGCTGCAGCACTGCGATTTTATTCAGTTTATTTATTTATTTTTTACAGGCTACCGTATTTTATTTATTGATATTAGCATTATAGTTTGACGTAACATATTGCTGGGACTGGCTGTACCTGTTTTTTTTTTTTTTTTTTTTTTTTAGGAACGTGTCACGTGGGACCCCTACTGCTGCTCTCGTCTACTTTACTACTACTACTATTATTGTTACTATTATTACTACTACTACTACTATTACTACTACTATTACTACTATTGCTACTACTATTACTACTTCTACTATTACTACTACTACTATTACTATTACTACTATTACAACTGTTATTAGTACTATTACTACTACTATTACTGCTTTACTACTATTACTATTACTACTGTTACTACTATACTACTACTACTATTACTATTACTACTGTTACTACTACTACTACTATTACTATTACTACTGTTACTACTATACTACTACTACTATTACTATTACTACTGTTACTACTACTACTACTACTACTATTACTATTACTACTGTTACTACTATTACTACTACTGCTACTACTATTACTGCTACTACTGCTACTACTACTACTGCTACTACTATTACTATTATTACTACTGATACTACTACTACTATTACTACAACTACTACTATTCTACTACTACTGCTATTACTATTATTACTACTATACTACTATTACTATTACTACTATTACTATTATTACTTATACTATTACTACTACTATTACTACTACTACTACTGCACAGCTATCACTACTACTGCTATTACAACTACTGGTAGTAGTTGTAAAAATAGTGGTGGTGGTGGTATAGTAGTAGCAGTAGTGTAGTAGTAGTAGTAGTATGGTGTTGGTGGTAGTACAAGAAGTGGTGGTGGTGGTAGCAGTAGTAGTAGTAGTATATCAGCGTACGTTCTTGTCATAGCACATCGTTATATCAAAATATCGTTCATTCTCTTACAGATTGGCGTCAAGTCATCAGGATGGCTGTGTTAGGCCAAGAGTGGTCAGAGGAAGCAGTGAAAGGGTTCCCTGCACAACAAGCTCTTCAGACAGGGTAAGTATTCTCGTATAATGTTTTATGTATGATGTTCCTTCTAATAGAGGGTGGTGGAGGTGGGAGGAGGCAGAGGAAGACTGAGAATGAATTGGAGAGATGTGCAGTGAGGTCTCCCTAGCATGAGATGAAGGGATGGTGTGGAGAAGTATATGAGATGATGTAAGCTGTGGCAGGGCAGTGATATGGTAGGGGTGACGTGGAGGTGATTTGTTTGTGGCCACCCCTTACAGGATTGAGGCATCTGGCTGTAGATTGATAGGCATAGTTATATATAATGCTGCATGTATATAATTCAGTACTTTCCATTTAGTAGAGTAATTGCTTGTGTCTTGAGGGTATAACTCAGTGTAATTTTTTATCATTGAAGTCCTTACTGTGGTTGTGGTGATGGTAGGGGGTGGTGATGGTGGTTGTGGTGATGGTAGGGGGTGGTGGTGATGGTAGGGGGTGGTGGTGGTTGTGGTGATGGTAGGGGGTGGTGGTGGTTGTGGTGATGGTAGGGGGTGGTGGTGGTGATGGTTGGGGGTGGTGGTGGTGGTGATGGTAGGGGGTGGTGGTGGTGATGGTTGGGGGTGGTGGTGATGGTAGGTGGTGGTGGTGGTGATGGTAGGGGGTGGTGGTGGTGATGGTTGGGGGTGGTGGTGGTGATGGTAGGGGGTGGTGGTGGTGATGGTAGGGGGTGGTGGTGGTGGTGGTGATGGTAGGGGGTGGTGGTGGTGATGGTAGGGGGTGGTGGTGGTGGTGGTGATGGTAGGGGGTGGTGGTGGTGGTGGTGATGGTAGGGGGTGGTGGTGGTTGTGGTGATGGTAGGGGGTGGTGGTGGTGGTGATGGTGGTGATGGGTGGGGGTGGTGGTGGTTGTGGTGGTGATGGTAGGGGGTGGTGGTGGTGGTGATGGTAGGGGATGGTGGTGGTGATGGTAGGGGGTGGTGGTGGTGGTGGTGATGGTTGGGGGTGGTGGTGGTGATGGTTGGGGGTGGTTGTGGTGGTGGTGATGGTTGGGGTTGGTGGTGGTGGTGGTGATGGTTGGGGGTGGTGGTGGTGGTGGTGATGGTTGGGGGTGGTGGTGATGGTTGGGGGTGGTTGTGGTGGTGGTGATGGTTGGGGGTGGTGGTGGTGATGGTTGGGGGTGGTGGTGGTGATGGTTGGGGGTGGGGGTGGTGGTGGAGCTGGATGGGGGTGGTGGTGGTGATGGTTGGGGGTGGTTGTGGTGGTGGTGGTGGTTGGGGTGGTTGTGGTGGTGGTGGTGGTGGTGGTGGTAGGGGTGGTGGTGGTGAGGGTGGGGGGTGGTTGTGGTGGTGGTGATGGTTGGGGGTGGTTGTGGTGGTGGTGATGGTTGGGGGTGGGGGTGGTGGTGGTGATGGTTGGGGGTGGTGGTGGTGATGGTTGGGGGTGGTTGTGGTGGTGGTGGTGGTTAGGGGTGGTTGTGGTGGTGGTGATGGTTGGGGGTGGTGGTGGTGGTGGTGATGGTAGGGGGTGGTGGTGGTGATGGTTGGGGGTGGTTGTGGTGGTGGTGATGGTTGGGGGTGGTGGTGGTGATGGTAGGGGGTGGTGGTGGTGATGGTTGGGGGTGGTGGTGGTGATGGTTGGGGGTGGTGGTTGTGGTGGTGGTGATGGTTGGGGGTGGTTGTGGTGGTGGTGGTGGTGGTGGTGATAGTTGTTGGTGGTAGTAATGGCAGTGGTGATAATCCTGTCTGAAATCATACAATCATTATTATTGGTGTAATCATCATCATCATCATCATCATCATCCTATATATAATCTGTGTGTGTGTGTGTGTGTGTGTGTGTGTGTGTGTGTTTAAAATAGTGAATATTCTAGAAACTAATCAGATACTACGAATGAGAGAGGAGGGGGAGGAGAGGGGGGATGGAGGGGAGAGAGGAGGGAAGGAGGAGACAGGGGGATGGAGGGAAGAGAGGAGGGAAGGAGGAGACAGGGGGATGGAGGGGAGAGAGGAGGGAAGGAGGAGACAGGGGGATGGAGGGAAGGAGGAGACGGGGGGATGGAGGGGAGAGAGGAGGCAAGGAGGAATGGAGGAAATGTTTTTCAGGGAGGAGGAAGAGGTGGAGGGAAAATGGCTGACAAGAGATGAAGAGAGGAGGAGGGAGGGAGGAAAGAAGAGAAAAAGTAAGGAAGAGAGAGAGAGAGAGAGAGGTGGAGGAAAGAGGGTGGGGGAGAACTAGTGGGGGTGGAGAGAAGGGAGGAGGGAGGGGGACAGGAGGAAGAGTGCCTTTCAGGGAAGAGAAAGAGGAGGAGGAGAAGGAAGGAGAGAGAGGTGGAGGAAAGAGGGGCTGTGAAGGGAGGGAGGGAGGGAAGGAATGTGGGGGTGGATGGAATGGAATGTGCCGGCTTTTGATCAGTCAGTCAGGCTCCAGCAGTGACAGGGGAAGGGCGTGCAACTTTGGTAAGATATTTCCTTTCTCCATTAATTACCTTTCTCCAGTAATTACCTTTCCGGTAATTACCTTTCTCTCCAGTAATTACCTCTCCATTAATTACCATTCTCCAGTAATTACCATTCTCCAGTAATTACCTTTCTCCGTTAATTACCTTTCCATTAATTACCTTTCTCCATTAATTACCGTTCTCTCCATTAATTACCTTTCCATTAATTACCTTTCTCTTCAGTAATTACCTTTCCATTAATTACCTTTCTCCATTAATTACCATTCTCCATTAATTACCTTTATTAATTGCTTCTGTGATGATATTTAAATGTGTGTTGTAAACAGGCCTGAGTGTTTCTAAAGCATACTCATGATTGAAAGGGTACCATGACAGAGCTGGGGGTGAACTCTGGGATGGGGTGTATGTGGAGCTTGGGGTGTGTAGGTGTAGTTTTTTGGGTGTGTGTGTGTGTGTAGGTTTTGGGTGTGTGTGTGTGTGTAGATTTTGTGTGTGTGTAGATTTTGTGTGTGTGTGTGTGTAGATTTTGGGTGTGTGTGTGTGTGTAGATTTTGGGTGTGTGTGTGTGTGTGTGTGTAGATTTTGTGTGTGTGTGTGTGTGTGTGTAGATTTTGTGTGTGTGTGTGTGTAGATGTTGGGTGTGTATGTGTGTGTGTGTAGATGTTGGGTGTATGTGTGTGTGTGTAGATGTTGGGTGTGTGTGTGTGTGTGTAGATTTTGTGTGTGTGTGTGTGTGTGTGTAGATTTTGTGTATGTGTGTGTGTGTGTAGATTTTGGGTGTGTGCGTGTGTAGATTGGGGTATGTATGTGTGGAGTTTGGATTGTGTATGTGTATGGATTTGGGTGTGTGTAGATTGGGGGTGTATGTGGAGATTGTGTGTGTGTGTATTTACCTATTTGTAGTATACAGGAACTGAGCAATGCTCGTGTTGTCCTGTCTCCATATCCACATTTATCAAGTCTACCTTTACACACATGAATGTTTTTCTCATGCACCACCTCTTTGTCTAAGTCGTTCCAAATATTTAAGTATTTACCTAATATACCTAATTGTGATATACACGGAATGTACTATGCTCGTGGGTTTCCGTCGCTGTTTCTCAATAAGTCGAATTTAGCTTTAAACTCGTTTAAGTGTTTAGACTGGACGATCTCTTTGTCCAGGCTATTCCATAAGTCTATACTTCTGTAAGGAAAGCTATATTTCTTGATATCCTTCAAGCAGCTGGACTTTTTCAATTTCATTCCATGTCCTCTTGTTGCTCTCTGATCCCATACAAACAGATCTTCTTTGTCAATTTTATCTACTCCCACCATGGTCCTGAACACCGCAATCATGTCTCCCCTCTTTCTCCTTTCCTCTAACGAAGGAAAATCCAGTTTTTCCAACCTCTCTCTGTATGACAGGTCTGCCAGACTGGGGACCATCTTGGCTGCTGTTCTGTGTGTGTGTGTGTGTGTGTGTGTGTGTGTGTGTGTGTAGATTTGGGGGTTACTGTGTGGTGTTTGGTGTGTGTGTGTGTGTGTGTGTGTAGATTTGGGGGTTACTGTGTGGAATTTGGGGTGGCTGTGTGTGTGTGTGTGTGTGTGTGTAGATTTGGGGGTTACTGTGTGGAGTTTGGTGTGTGTGTGTGTGTGTGTGTGTGTGTGTGTGTGTGTAGATTTGGGGGTTACTGTGTGGAGTTTGGTGTGTGTGTGTGTGTGTGTGTGTGTGTAGATTTGGGGGTTACTGTGTGGAGTTTGGTGTGTGTGTGTGTGTGTGTGTGTGTGTGTGTGTGTAATTGTGTTTTTTGTGTATGGATAGTTTAATATCTATTGCAATTTTCATGTGATGTCTTATAAGGAATATTATTTTTCAGGAGTGAGAGTTGGGGAGAAGGCAGCCTGATAGTGAAGAGAAAAGAAGATCTGGAGGCTTCAGTACTTGGCCATGTAGCTGTAGAGAGACTGCTACCACAACCACAACTACCACAACCACAACTACCCCCTACCACAACTACCACAACCACAACCATCTTTGGGGGACATTTAATTGGATACCTACCAGGTGAGTATGCCAAAATCTTCTCAGTTTTATTATTATTATTATTATTATTATTATCATTATTATCATTATTATTATTATCATTATTATTATTATCATTATTATTTTATGCATGCTACTTCCACCTGGCTCTTGTGGGGGGTTAGGTGTATAACTTTTTCAGCTAATTTATAAAAATAATTAGTTTTTAGTGACGCACCTCCAGCCTTCACAGTGTATGGCCAAGGGTAGCCTGATTGGCAGGGTAATTTTGACTAGTAACCAAGGAGACTCATGACCAAGGCTGTTCGTAATGATCCCTAACCCCTTTTCAGTTACTTTATGGATAAGTGTAGGCAGATTGGGAGGGTAATTTTGACTAGTAACCAAGGAGACTCATGACCAAGGCTCTGTGTAATGATGCTTAGCATGATTTCAGTTACTTTATGGATAAGTGTAGGCAGATAGGAATGGTAATTTTGACTAGTAACCAAGGAGACTCATTCCTTACTCATGACCAAGGAGGCTTTTCATAATTTTCAGTTAGTTTATGGCATAGCTGTCAGATTGGGGGGTTAATTCTGGCTAGTAACCAAGGAGACTCATTCTTGACTCATGGCCAAGGCTTTATAAGGATCCCTCGCCCCTTGTCAGTTAATTGATGGCCAGGTGTAGTCAGATTGGGAGGCAGTTTTGACTAGTAACCAAGGAGACTCACAATAGCTCTGCCCAGGTGTTCATTCCTTTGTATATTATTTCACAAAACACAGTGGCAGAAAAAAGCAATGGTATGGCTGTACATTGATGCCATAGCACTTCTTTGTGACTAGCATCGGCTGTACATTGCTCCCATAGCACTTCTTTGTGACTAGCATCATGTTGTAGTGTTTATCTGATAACAATTCAGCATTCAGGATGGAGAGATGGCGATTTTAGGCCAAGGTAGAGTAAAGGCAGGCTAGTAACCAAGGAGACTCATAGCACTTGTTCAGGACTAGCATCAAATTTGTTGTAAATTGGAATAGTAACCAAGGAGACTCATAGCACTTGTTCAGGACTAGCATCAAATTTGAGTTGTAAATTGGAATAGTAACCAAGGAGACTCATTCCGACCTCCACAACTATAAAATTAATGAAACTGTAATCAATTAAGTACTAAATTAGTGAGAATGGGCCAGTTCCATCAGGTGAAGGACAGACTACAGTATAGCTAAGTGGCAAGATTATTTTTTCCTTGGTTAAGAAATCTAAGAGATGCAAGCAGCGATTTTAGCCATAAATTGGTATAGCTTTTTGTGCTTTGTGGAGGGACAGCTTAATGCCAGATTGACCTGACCTGACCTGTACACCTTTCCCATAGATTGACCTGACCTGACCTGTACACCTTTCCCATAGATTGACCTGACCTGACCTGTACACCTTTCCCATAGATTGACCTAACCTTGCCTGTACACCTTTCCCATACATTCACCTGACCTGACCTGTACACCTTTCCCATAGCCTAGAGGTCAGCAACCCTTAAAGCTACAAGAGCCATTTGTTTTAAAGTTTCATAAAATCTCGTACTCTTGGATCCACAATACAAAACATTCTCATAAACCAAAATCTGCTGTATTCTAAACCAAACATTTCGGTGATATTGTTTGATGTGCTTATAGTATAGATGTTATCAAAGCTGAATGGCAAATGTAATGTTGCCTTGCATGTGTAATATGATGCCTTTGGTCTGAAAGAATCAATGGTTGTTTATGAAGCTCCTGGAGCCACAAGAGTGTCCTAAGAGCCGCAGGTTGCTGACCTCTGCCACAGCCCTTGTTTAGCATAATTAACAAGTCATTTAGGTGTTACAGCAGTTAACAGACCTCTGCCCTAGCCCTTGTTTAGCATAATTAACAAGTCATTTAGGTGTTACAGCAGTTAACAGACCTCTGCCACAGCCCTTGTTTAGCATAATTAACAAGTCATTTAGGTGTTACAGCAGTTAACAGACCTCTGCCCTAGCCCTTGTTTAGCATAATTAACAAGTCATTTAGGTGTTACAGCAGTTAACAGACCTCTGCCCTAGCCCTTGTTTAGCATAATTAACAAGTCATTTAGGTGTTACAGCAGTTAACAGACCTCTGCCCTAGCCCTTGTTTAGCATAATTAACAAGTCATTTAGGTGTTACAGCAGTTAACAGACCTCTGCCACAGCCCTTGTTTAGCATAATTAACAAGTCATTTAGGTGTTACAGCAGTTAACAGACCTCTGCCCTAGCCCTTGTTTAGCATAATTAACAAGTCATTTAGGTGTTACAGCAGTTAACAGACCTCTGCCCTAGCCCTTGTTTAGCATAATTAACAAGTCATTTAGGTGTTACAGCAGTTAACAGACCTCTGCCCTAGCCCTTGTTTAGCATAATTAACAAGTCATTTAGGTGTTACAGCAGTTAACAGACCTCTGCCCTAGCCCTTGTTTAGCATAATTAACAAGTCATTTAGGTGTTACAGCAGTTAACAGACCTCTGCCCTAGCCCTTGTTTAGCATAATTAACAAGTCATTTAGGTGTTACAGCAGTTAACAGACCTCTGCCCTAGCCCTTGTTTAGCATAATTAACAATTCATTTAGGTGTTACAGCAGTTAACAGACCTCTGCCCTAGCCCTTGTTTAGCATAATTAACAAGTCATTTAGGTGTTACAGCAGTTAACAGACCTCTGCCACAGCCCTTGTTTAGCATAATTAACAAGTCATTTAGGTGTTACAGCAGTTAACAGACCTCTGCCCTAGCCCTTGTTTAGCATAATTAACAAGTCATTTAGATACAGGTGTTACAGCAGTTAACAGACCTCTGCCCTAGCCCTTGTTTAGCATAATTAACAAGTCATTTAGATACAGGTGTTACAGCAGTTAACAGACCTCTGCCCTAGCCCTTGTTTAGCATAATTAACAAGTCATTTAGATACAGGTGTTACAGCAGTTAACAGACCTCTGCCCTAGCCCTTGTTTAGCATAATTAACAAGTCATTTAGATACAGGTGTTACAGCAGTTAACAGACCTCTGCCCTAGCCCTTGTTTAGCATAATTAACAAGTCATTTAGATACAGGTGTTACAGCAGTTAACAGACCTCTGCCCTAGCCCTTGTTTAGCATAATTAACAAGTCATTTAGATACAGGTGTTACAGCAGTTAACAGACTATACAGTACACTATACAAGAAAGATTAGGCAACAGTTGCTACGTTATGACCTAAGTTTTATCCAGTGGGGGTGAACGCATTGCTAAAGGATATATCTACAGAGGTGCAGGCATATGACCTAAGTTTTATCCAGTGGGGGTGAAGGCATTGCTAAAGGATATATCTACAGAGGTGCAGGCATATGACCTAAGTTTTATCCAGTGGGGGTGAACGCATTGCTAAAGGATATATCTACAGAGGTGCAGGCATATGACCTAAGTTTTATCCAGTGGGGGTGAACGCATTGCTAAAGGATATATCTACAGAGGTGCAGGCATATGACCTAAGTTTTATCCAGTGGGGGTGAACGCATTGCTAAAGGATATATCTACAGAGGTGCAGGCATAGAAATTTACTGTCCATTGCATTGGCCATGTGGAGAGAATGAAGGATGGCAACTGGATGCAGCGGGAGAGGTGTGAGTGTGGAGGGTAGAGTTAAGGGGTACATTGAGAGTGTTTTGGGAGGAAGGATGGGACTGGAGTGTAGTGGTGTTGTGATTAGGAGGGGTAGACTGAGATGGTTTGGGAGGAAGGATGGGACTGGAGTGTAGTGGTGTTGTGATTAGGAGGGGTAGACTGAGATGGTTTGGGAGGAAGGATGGGACTGGAGTGTAGTGGTGTTGTGATTAGGAGGGGTAGACTGAGATGGTTTGGGAGGAAGGATGGGACTGGAGTGTAGTGGTGTTGTGATTAGTAGGCGTAGACTGAGATGGTTTGGGAGGAAGGATGGGACTGGAGTGTAGTGGTGTTGTGATTAGGAGGGGTAGACTGAGATGGTTTGGGAGGAAGGATGGGACTGGAGTGTAGTGGTGTTGTGATTAGGAGGGTAGACTGAGATGGTTTGGGAGGAAGGATGGGACTGGAGTGTAGTGGTGTTGTGATTAGGAGGGGTAGACTGAGATGGTTTGGGAGGAAGGATGGGACTGGAGTGTAGTGGTGTTGTGATTAGGAGGGGTAGACTGAGATGGTTCGGGCATGTGGAGAGGATGGAGGAAGACATTTGGGTGTGGAGGGTGAGAGGTGTGGGCATGGAGGGTAAAGTTGAAAGGCAGACTGAAAGACCTGGTATGAAGTCAGTGTCCTCAGGGATAAAGGGCTGGACAGAGAAGCTGCTAGAGATCAAGCAGCATGGAGAACTGCCATTAGGTGATCAAGGCAGATGTATGGAAGCATCTTGGAGTTTTTATAAATGAAGGAATGAAGGAAATAAGTTCCCTTTTCCCGGTGCATTAGGCGGGTCAAGATGTTGAGGTATAAATGTAAGTGCTTCCTCTGTTATTTCTTTCCCTGTCCTTCCTTCCTGCACCCTTCCTTCCTTCCTGCACCCTTCCTTCCTTCCTGCACCCTTCCTTCCTTCCTTCCTGCACCCTTCCTTCCTTCCTTCCTGCACCCTTCCTTCCTTCCTGCACCCTTCCTTCCTTCCTGCACCCTTCCTTCCTTCCTTCCTGCACCCTTCCTTCCTTCCTTCCTGCACCCTTCCTTCCTTCCTTCCTGCACCCTTCCTTCCTTCCTTCCTGCACCCTTCCTTCCTTCCTTCCTGCACCCTTCCTTCCTTCCTTCCTGCACCCTTCCTTCCTTCCTTCCTGCACCCTTCCTTCCTTCCATCCTGCACCCTTCCTTCCTTCCTGCACCCTTCCTTCCTTCCTGCACCCTTCCTTCCTTCCTGCACCCTTCCTCACTCCAGCATTAGGTGGAAAAGATCAGGATGAAGGCAAATGAAGATTGTTCCAGCTAGTTTGCTGTTTGCATTTACCTAACTTGAATAGGGAAGTAGCATTATACTGTATAGGAATAAATGCATTGGTTACTAGGCATATTTGGGTGTTAACATATTTCACTGAGAAACTTACTTACTAGAGCCCTTAACTCAGTTGTGGGTTCATACTTAACATATTTCACTGAGAAACTTACTTACTAGAGCCCTTAACTCAGTTGTGGGTTCATGCTTATCTGGATATGAATGCAGGACACTTCGTGCTAAAATTCCCCTTCTGCAGTGCACCCTGCCTCCTGCTGAGAGATTGGTACATGTGTATGGCAAGAATATTAACTGATAGACTCCTTGAAATGGCTGGGTTGATACAGCCTTCAGTATGTCCTTCAGCCTAAGATTTAACTAGTGTTGATGGTTGAGGTAGCACTGGCATTGTAGTTCAAGGGTGGAGTTGTAAAGCATGTTTGTACTTTAGGGCAGTATGACGAGGGCAGCTTGATGGCAGAGGAGGCCACCCCTGCTGTGGTGGGTGTCTGGTGGTAGACATCCACCACCATCACCACCAGTGATGAAGGGGAGCAACTTGGCTGGATACTACAAGATGAGTATATGTAAATATGTTATACATATTCACTTAGGTGCCAGTCTGTTGAAATAACCATTGATGGGCCAGTGGAGTGTTTCATACATAACGTATAGTGTTCTATAAATCTTGCTGTGGTGCTGCTTTTGTTAATTGTCAGTTGGTTGCAGAACTGGCCTCAGTAGCTGTTAGTCAAAATGCACTGCAACTTGTGCTTAAACAGCTGAGGAAGCTAAAGTTGCAAGAATCATGCAGAACATTAAAAACTCCATTTTGCTAAGTGGAATTATTTGCAGTAAGTGTGCTGCAGTTAAATTGGCAGTGCTAACAACCCTATCCCAGGAAATGATCACTGCCACCCCTTGTGCCTTAGGCTTTAGTCTTAACTTTTCCATATAGTTTTAAGTCTTTGGAGCCTTGCAACAGAAGCCATATAGCCATTATTACCCCATCAGTAAATAAAATAGCCCCAGAGCTGCAACAGAAGCCAGCCTTGCAACAGAAGCCATATAGCCATTATTACCCCATCAGTACATAGCCCCAGAGCTGCAACAGAAGCCAGCCTTGCAACAGAAGCCATATAGCCATTATTACCCCATCAGTACATAGCCCCAGAGCTGCAACAGAAGCCAGCCTTGCAACAGAAGCCATATAGCCATTATTACCCCATCAGTAAATAAAATAGCCCCAGAGCTGCAACAGAAGCCAGACTTGCAACAGAAGCCATATAGCCATTATTACCCCATCAGTACATAGCCCCAGAGCTGCAACAGAAGCCAGACTTGCAACAGAAGCCATATAGCCATTATTACCCCATCAGTAAATAGCCCCAGAGCTGATCAAACCATTGGCTGTGGCAGCAGTGAATTAACACACAACAGGAAGCTCCCTGACATCTCTTCTGTAGTGATTTATTTTAGCGGTTAAACTTAAGTCAGTTGCAGACCCCTGCAGTCAAAAGGAAGCTCCCTAACACCTCTTCCTTAGCTATTTATCTAGGGAAATCAGTGGTGTGATAGTAAAGCCTTGTCGTATATGCAGATTTCTTCCCTAACACCTCTTCCTTAGCTATTTATCTAGGGAAATCAGTGGTGTGATAGTAAAGCCTTGTCGTATATGCAGATTTCTTCCCTAACACCTCTTCCTTAGCTGTTTATCTAGGGAAATCAGTGGTGTGATAGTAAAGCCTTGTCGTATATGCAGATTTCTAATCCATTGGTACTTGTTCTTCTCTCAAATGCCTTGATAGTTGGGTGTGGAAGGTGATAAGTGGCAAGGTTAAGGGTAGGGTGAGAGGCAGACTGAGAATGACCTGGGAAGAGGCCATAGGGTGTGACCTCAGGGCTAGGACTGAATAGGGAGGCTGCCAGAGATTGAGCAGTGTGGAGAGCTGCTATTAAGTTATGAAAACCGACGCATTCAAGCATGTTGGAGCATCTATAAACGATACGATAGCAGTATTTCCAGTCTATATAAACGATATGATAGCAGTATTTCCAGTCTATATAAACGATACGATAGCAGTATTTCCAGTCTATATAAACGATACGATAGCAGTATTTCCAGTCTATATAAACGATACGATAGCAGTATTTCCAGTCTATATAAATGATACGATAGCAGTATTTCCAGTCTATATAAATGATACAATAGCTGTATTTCCAGTCTATATAAATGATACGATAGCTGTATTTCCAGTGGGTGTTGTAGGTTGGGTCAGTGGGTGTTGTAGATTAGGTCAGTGGGTGTACATTAGGTCAGTGGGTGTTGTAGGTTAGGTCAGTGGGTGTTGTAGTTTTGGTCAGTGGGTGTGGGTGTACATTAGGTCAGTGGGTGTGGGTGTACATTAGGTCAGTGGGTGTACATTAGGTCAGTGGGTGTGGGTGTAGAGTCAGTGGGTGTTGTAGGTTAGGTCAGTGGGTGTGGGTGTACATTAGGTCAGTGGGTGTACATTAGGTCAGTGGGTGTGGGTGTACATTAGGTCAGTGGGTGTGGGTGTACATTAGGTCAGTGGGTGTTGGTGTACATTAGGTCAGTGGGTGTTGGTGTACATTAGGTCAGTGGGTGTAGGTGTAGAGTAGGTCAGTGGGTGTTGTAGGTTAGGTCAGTGGGTGTTGTAGGTTAGGTTAGTGGGTGTTGTAGGTTAGGTCAGTGGGTGTAGGTGTAGAGTAGGTTAGTGGGTGTTGTAGGTTAGGTCAGTGGGTGTAGGTGTAGAGTAGGTTAGTGGGTGTTGTAGGTTAGGTCAGTGGGTGTTGTAGGTTAGGTCAGTGGGTGTACATTAGGTCAGTGGGTGTAGGTGTAGAGTAGGTTAGTGGGTGTTGTAGGTTAGGTCAGTGGGTGTTGGTGCAGATAAAAGCACAGCTAATGTGTTGTTGTATTTGCAGGAAACAGATGGTGTCCAACAAGATCTATGAAGATATCCAGATGGCAAGATGAAGCCAGCTGGGTAAAGAAGCCAGCTGGGTAGAGGAATATGCTATTGGTAATGTGTTAAAACTGCATCTCAATCATTTTGCTTTAACTTGGCCTTGAAATACCTTGCTAGTCACGAAGAAGTGCTGTGGAAAGGTTTCAACGACCTAAAATTACCATCTTTGAATCGTGTTTAGCTATACTGTATTAGATCATAATTAGTGATGTTAGTCATGCAGTGCAGTGGAAAGGTAGAACCAGGGATTGTGTCTGCTACTTAACTAAAGGTTGTACAGCCAGTCATTGTGTCTTTGGTACTTAACTAAAGGTTGTACAGCCAGTCATTGTGTCTTTGGTACTTAACTAAAGGTTGTACAGCCAGTCATTGTGTCTTTGGTACTTAACTAAAGGTTGTACAGCCAGTCATTGTGTCTTTGGTACTTAACTAAAGGTTGTAGAACCAGGGATTGTGTCTTTGGTACTGAACTAAGTTAAGTCAGCTGTCAAAGGATATGTCTTGGCCAAGTTGAAGTGAAAGAACTGTAGTGGTGTGTACAGAAAGTCCTCGTTTATGCTAGTCATGAAGAAGTGCTGTTTTCCTGTACGTTAAATGCAAGTAATTGTCATTGTGTTCCCTGGCTGGTTTATATGGTAGTGCTGAAGTGATGTATTTTGTGCCAGGCTTATGCTAGTCATGAAGAAGTGCTGTTGGTCTGCTGGTTGCATTGGCTGGTTTATATGGTAGTGCTGAAGTGATGTATTTTGTGCCAGGCTTATGCTAGTCATGAAGAAGTGCTGTTGGTCTGCTGGTTGCATTGGCTGGTTTATATGGTAGTGCTGAAGTGATGTATTTTGTGCCAGGCTTATGCTAGTCATGAAGAAGTGCTGTTGGTCTGCTGGTTGCATTGGCTGGTTTATATGGTAGTGCTGAAGTGATGTATTTTGTGCCAGGCTTATGCTAGTCATGAAGAAGTGCTGTTGGTCTGCTGGTTGCATTGGCTGGTTTATATGGTAGTGCTGAAGTGATGTATTTTGTGCCAGGCTTATGCTAGTCATGAAGAAGTGCTGTTGGTCTGCTGGTTGCATTGGCTGGTTTATATGGTAGTGCTGAAGTGATGTATTTTGTGCCAGGCTTATGCTAGTCATGAAGAAGTGCTGTTGGTCTGCTGGTTGCATTGGCTGGTTTATATGGTAGTGCTGAAGTGATGTATTTTGTGCCAGGCTTATCTCAACAGGAACATGTTGGTCTGCTGGCTGCATTGGCCCTTATCCTGTAGTTCACCATTTTCCTTTATGGGATGATAGGGAGGTATTAGACTGGTAACCAAGGAGACTCGTGTGCTCCACCATCCTTGGAGGATATGGGAGGGCATTGGGGCATGTGTTGTTTGATGGCATTGTGAATTGAATATCAACCCCAGTCTGCCTGGCCAAGCAGACCCATCAACCACAGGCAAGCAACAGCCTTGCCACCTCATTTAGTGAACCAGTGTTCCCCTGTGGCAGACAGAGCCCTGCAACGGCAAGGTGCGTTGAATAGTGTGGAGGTTTGGTTCCTGGATGGATGCTGCATTTGCATAATCCAGTTAACGTGAGCACCATAGCAGGCCCCACATCACTCCATTATTTGGTGATATGGTTACCACCCAACATTGTAAATGGTTTCCTGGGCTGCAGGAAACCATTAGGCCTGTCACCTGGTGTAACACCACGTGAAGTGGAAAGAAGAGAAAAAGTGACAGGAAGGAAAGGGAGAAGCAGTGAGTGAGGACAAACACCTGGTGTAACACCACATGAAGTGGAAAGAAGAGTAAAAGTGACAGGAAGGAAAGGGAGAGGCAGGGAGTGAGGACAAACACCTGGTGTAACACCACATGAAGTGGAAAGAAGAGTAAAAGTGACAGGAAGGAAAGGGAGAGGCAGGGAGTGAGGACAAACACCTGGTGTAACACCACATGAAGTGGAAAGAAGAGTAAAAGTGACAGGAAGGAAAGGCAGAAGTAGGGAGTGGGGACAAACAGAATGATAAAGTTGAAGGCAGAATAGGTAGTACTACAGTGCACCTCAGAAGTTTTCAAACCTCTAAAGTTCAATTGCCATAATTTATGAAAAATGTCATTTGTATTTCCCAAACTCAGCTCAGAAATAACCCGAGACCAGTAAAAAAAAAAATACCCAGCTACACCCATCTGTACTGATGACCTCAGCATGAAGTGTGTGGTCACCCATAATAATAATAATAATTTCCTTTCCTCCTCTTGGGTAAGCTTTTTATTATTTGTCAGTTTTATCATATCCAAATTTGACCATAATTGTGGCTTCAAACAGGTGTCCTGGCTTTACCAATTAGTGCAGTGCTGGGAACAAAACTGATGCAGTATAAGAATGCAGCCACAAGTACTTAGTGTGTGTGTTGTGAAATGATTGGTGATGCAGTATAAGAATGTAGCCACAAGTACTGTGTGTGTGTGTTGTGAAATGATTGGTGATGCAGTATAAGAATGCAGCCACAAGTACTGTGTGTGTGTTGTGAAATGATTGGTGATGCAGTATAAGAATGTAGCCACAAGTACTTAGTGTGTGTGTCGTGAAATGATTGGTGATGCAGTATAAGAATGCAGCCACAAGTACTTAGTGTGTGTGTTGTGAAATGATTGGTGATGCAGTATAAGAATGCAGCCACAAGTACTGTGTGTGTGTTGTGAAATGATTGGTGATGTAGTATAAGAATGCAGCCACAAGTACTGTGTGTGTGTTGTGAAATGATTGGTGATGTAGTATAAGAATGCAGCCACAAGTACTGTGTGTGTGTTGTGAAATGATTGGTGATGCAGTATAAGAATGCAGCCACAAGTACTTAGTGTGTGTGTTGTGAAATGATTGGTGATGCAGTATAAGAATGCAGCCACAAGTACTTAGTGTGTGTGTTGTGAAATGATTGGTGATGGCAGCTACCATGTATGACACATTTGACAGTTCTCAGTGCTGTACCAACTGAAACTAGAGTAAATAACTCATTGCAGGTGTTGTCAAAGATAGCGGTGGTGGTAAACCTGACAGTGTATGACATTACAAAGCAGTGTGATAAGGTGTTTAAGTTTTGGAGGGGAATTATGGGAAATATTCCTTTATCACACAACACCATGCAACACCACTTGTCAGACGTCAACTGATTTTATTCACTTTTGACTGAAGCATGATTGTTGGTAGGCAGCAGTCTTAGTGTAATTCTAATAGATCATTTGCATCACAGTTAAACCACTGTGCAATCTATTTTTGAGCAGATATAAACCACCACCATCTTCCATTTTTCACACACACACACACACACACACACACACACACACGTACTTAAGTATTTCATCACTGAGATTGCAGTATTTCTGCAAGATTATAGTAATGCAGACTGGCAGTAATTGTACATATCATAAAATATCATAAAATAAACTGTGTAATCAGTGCACAATATGTGAAGTGTAGCATCACGTATGGGTTGGTTATATGGTTACCACCCAGCATTGTAAATGGTGTTCTGGCTTACAGGAAACCATTAGGCATGTTACTCAATGTAAAGCCACCTGTAAAGGAAGGAGTAATAAAACCTGACAGGAAAGATGTGAGAAATAGGGAGAGAGGAGGACAGAAACAAAAGTAATGGAGATAGTGGGCAGTGCTACATCAAGGAGTGGATGGTGGTTGCTGAAAGATGTAAATATTCATGTTCAGTACTGTAGTTTTTACGTAAATGAATGAATGCATAATTACTGTCCCTTGCAACTTACTGATTGATGTTAAATATGAATAGAACTGCTAAGTGTTTTAGAACAAGGGGACATACACAAGATGAAGAAAGGAAATGTTAAAGAAACACTTCATGGTTTGTAGCGATTATTGTACTGATCCTTGAGTTAAGAGATGAGATAAATGGTAGTGTTAACAATGGAAAATAGGATGCCTGAAGCAAGCTAGTTAGGCCAGACAACAAAGCTTGTGTCAAAAGCATGTCTAAACCATGAGAATTAAAACAGCCACAGAAATGCTTTATTAAAAGTTCAAATTTTTCAAAAGTATCAAAAGGACACAAGAACTTCGAATTTAGGAGGTTGCACTGTATATCAAGTGAGTGGATGATCACAGTCACCTACCACCTGCAGGACTAGTAACCAAGGAGACATATGAAAGCAAGCCTCCTGTACCTGTAAAGTGTATTGCTATAGCACATTGATATGACTAGTAGCCATAACCAAGGAGACTGCCACCTCATGAAGGCAACTTTCTCCATTGTCTTAAATTTGTTATAGCATGTTATCAAACCTGACAGATCCCTGTTCCCTTCTGTCTCAGGTGATGGCAGTGTGTAGTGTGATTGGAGGGTTGATACGACTAGTAACCAAGGGTGATGGTATCTAGGGCTGGTGGTGGTACTGTCAAAGCTGAGGGAGTGTGGCCATGTGTGGATTACCACTAGGGTGATGGTATCTAGGGCTGGTGGTGGTACTGTCAAAGCTGAGGGAGTGTGGCCATGTGTGGATTACCACTAGGGTGATGGTATCTAGGGCTGGTGGTGGTACTGTCAAAGCTGAGGGAGTGTGGCCATGTGTGGATTACCACTAAGGTGTGGGAAGGAATTACAACTTGTTCAGTGTTGGTGAGAGGCTGTGTATGTGGTGTTAGAGGTAGACTGTGAAAAATGCTGACATGGTGTGTGCAGTGTGTGGGGGGGAGCATATGGAGATTTCAGGCATGAAAGGATTAGTCTTGCTGTTGAGTGTGTAGAGTTTTGAGGACATGCTACAGTATGTGCTGGAGGTGCAGCTGGTGTTAGCTGTGTGGCTAGGATAAGGAGTGGCTGGAGGAAGTTCAGGGAGCTGTTGCCTCCTGACATTGAGAGGGCTCTCCCTCAGTGCTAAGGGATCTTTGTATGTGGCACGTGAGACCTGGGCAGTGAAGGATGAGGATGTTCATAGGCTTAAACATACAGTAATGACAATGATTAGATTTGTTTGTAGTGCATCCTTGAATGACAGGCCTTGGGAAGGGTGTTAGGACTGCAGTTGAAGAGTTGAGAAGAAGAATGGGACTTGAATGTATTGATGTAGTGATGAGGAGGGGTAGGTTGAGATGGTATGGACATGTGGAGAGGATGGAGGGTGAGAGCTGTGATTGTTTAGGGTCGAGTTGTGAGAGGCAGACTGAAAAAAAGACCTGGGATGAAGTCAGAGTGAGACCTCAGGGATAAGGGACTGGACAGGGAGACTGCCAGAGATCAAGTAGTATGGAGAGATGCCATTAGGTGACCAAGGCTAACTTATGCAGGCATGTTGAAGCCTTTGTAAGCGATAGGAAAATAAACGAAGTAACCAAGGAGACTGTCATACCTCATAGTTAAGGACCATCCAACAATGCAACCCCTCTCCCGCCCCTCTCCATTTTTTTTTTTAAATCAGTGCAACCCATCTATCTATCTATTTATTTTTTCAAACAATGCAACCCCCATCCCTCCCTATTTCTTCAATTCTGTCAGTTGATAAGTGTTTGTGTAAAGCTTAGTCCTGGTGCAGAATTTTCCCTTACCAGTTGTATGGTGGGACTGCTGTTGGTTTAGGTCATACCTGTGGCTGAACGAGGACATCTGTATATGCAGTGTACAGTATTTGTGGATGTGGGAGCATCTCTTGGCCACTCAGTCAGACCATAGGATTTGTCAGCCGATCTTCACTCGTGTAGATTTTGATATATTGCAGCCCTTCCTGATCCCACATCCATTACTTATATATTTATATATGCTGACCATAGTTTCTTTATTCCAATAAATGCATCTTTAATGTAAATGATTCTTTAATATAAATGTTTTAATATTTTGTGTAGTGGAGTAGAGTTTATCGCCTTTTAAGACTAAGGAAAAACAGCTGGATTTTGACAAGGCAGTCTTATAATTTCCGGTATTTGAGAGGTAGTCAAATTAATTGTGCTCTTTAAATCTAATGTCAGTTGCTTTGCCAATGAGTGAAATATTGGTACAACTTTTAAACCAAATACTAAACACACAACCAAAGAACTGCAGCTAAAAAAAAATAAATGCCTGCTGCTGGTGCAGGCCAAGAATTATTCAAAACCTGTGGACATATTGCATCAGCGGCACATAGTGATGCAGCGGCAGTTTGTATTCCCTCTGACTACAACTGTTTGTATTCCCTCTGACTACAACTGTTGCATGTTTATCTCATTTGTACTGCTGTGTCAATGGTCACTGCCCCTCCGAAACGTCTGCTTGCATCCCTCCACCACCCTGGCGGGTGCGTAGCACCTGTCTAGCAGCGAACCCTCATCCCTTTTCTGTCCAGCTATCAAATGCAGGAGTTAACCTTCTTGTACGCAATAGGTCAACTCTGGAACTGCCTTTCACTCTTCCTACTGCCTATGACCCTCCAGTCTTTTTAATGCTGTGTCCAGGCATCTCAAGATGAACGATCTTGAATTTGGCAATTAAGTTAGTTTTTTGTTGGAGGGAACAGTCGTTCAGATTTTCTAGCATTTGGTTCCTTCTTCCCTGCATAAAATATTGAATTAAATTGTTGTGGGAACAACATTGCCACAAAATTACCTGCTGTAGTGTTCATCTGTCATGTTGGACTAAAAGACCTGTTGCCTGGGTCTGAATGGCTTGGTAGGCCAGGAGCAGCAGTACTGATGTTATACATACAGTACTTTATTAGTTGCCTACTTGCATCAAACCATGAGCAATAGATTTAAACTTCAGCCAGTCTTGGTTAAGATGTGTGTCTGTTTATGACCAAGAAATTAACAAGGGTTATATCAACTGTACCAGCCAGTTCATAAGTAACCTTGTAATTTTTTAGAAGTGCTATTTCAAGGTTTTTTAAGGGAACCAAGTCTTAAAAGGCGAGAAATATTACTTCATTGCTTTTAAAAAATAAGGTGGCCATATTATTTTTTTTTTTTTCAAAGATCTGTTATTGGTAGGTAGGTTATGGCAACATTCTATGAGTTTATTAAGAAATCATATGTCATTTGGTTGTCTATGCTCCATAAATTAGAATTGGGAGACTGAGGGATGGAGTGGAGAGGGAGGGAATTAACTAGGAGTGTATGTGAGTGAGGTAGGAGGGGAGACCAAGGATGAGATGGAGGGCTGGAGTGAGAGACTAACGGCCAATTCACACTATACGGTTCGTCTTCGTAGGGTTACGGTTCGTTTGCTGTGTCACTGTTCACACTATATGTCCATGATCTCGTCAGTCTGCGTGCAGCTGTGGCTCCGACAAGAAGCCTCAGAAATTAGTGTAAAGCAGCTGCTGCAACATTCATTTTTGCACAACTACTGAGGTGACAATGCCACTGATGTTACAACCATGAATGTCACGAACAATGCAAGCTCTTTAGTAGACATAACTAGACAGGGAGGAAATGCTCCACAAGGTGCATTCCTTGTAAAAGAAATTTAAAAGATTCTTGAAGTGCCACTGGTTGTCTTCCATGGGCGTAAAGAGGGTTGAGAGAGAACCTACCAATGGTTATGAACAGGATGTTGGGAGAACCTGTGAATGGTAATGGATAGGGTGTTAAGAGATACCCTATGAATGGTAATGGATGGGGTGTTAAGAGATACCCTATGAATGGTAATGGATGGGGTGTTAAGAGATACCCTATGAATGGTAATGGATGGGGTGTTAAGAGATACCCTATGAATGGTAATGGATGGGGTGTTAAGAGATACCCTATGAATGGTAATGGATAGGGTGTTACGAGATACCCTATGAATGGTAATGAATAGGATGAAGGATAAAATGCTATTTCTCACAGTTATAATAAAATAGTGAAATATTTAAATATCTTACCCAATTTTTCCAATCCCTCTCCTATTAATTTCCATATTTTCTCTTTCACATGGTTATCGTTGTATTTTCTGTTGCCCATGTCATACAGTTCCTCGTAGCCTCTGACCAGTTCTAATAACTTCTCGTCACTCATGACTGCTTATAGTACTGTTCACGGCCAAAAGCATTGACAGGCTAAAGTTGTCCTCTGTTGTCTGTAAACCCACCGTGACTGATACGTATTGATGTTCACACTGATTGGTGGAGGTACGCAGCGTTTCCATACGTATACGTTTCGTTCGTTAGAGATTTCTTCCAAACGTAGCCGATCCGTACGTGTGAAAGCCGCACGAAAGATGAACAATAAACGGAAAATATAGTGTGAACGGCCCCATTGATTTCGATAAAATAATTAACGTACGAAAGCCGTACGGAGACGAACCGTGTAGTGTGAATCGGCCCTAATGTGTGAGGTGGAGGGGGGAGGAAAACTGAGGGATTGAGTAGAGGATGTTGTAAATTGAAATGGGAAGGAGAGGGAAACTAACTAGGAGTGTATGTGAGTAAGGTGGATGTGGGGTAAGAGGGAGGGGGAGACTGAGGATGAGATGGAGGGATGAGTGGAGGTATATAGGAGAGGAGGGTGTAAGTTGGGGGTGGAGTATGAGAGTGAGGTGGAGGGTTGGAATAGAGGTATGAGAGGGAGGTGTAAGTGGGGGGGGATGGAGAGAGAGACTAAGTAGGGGTTTGTGTGAGTGAGGTGGAGGTGGGGAAAGTGGCAAGGGGAGACTGAGGATGAGATGGAGGGATGAGTGGAGGTATATAGGAGAGGGGGGTGTAAGTTGGGGGAATGGAGAGTAGGAAACTTCATCAGGAGGGTGTATGTGAGTGAGGTGGAGGGAGGGCAGGTAGATGGTAGTGGACAGGGAGGAGATATGTACCCTCACAGGATCAAGGTGTCTGGCTATAGGTAGATATAGCATGTCCACACTTCCACATTGGTATAGTAATATGGCCATTATATTTTGGTTTATTTGTTTGCTTGAGATTATACTCTGAACTTTAGCTTGGCCAAAAATTATAAATCCAGCCTGAATTATGAGTTGTAACTTTCTTAAAACAGGATAGTAGGCACAGTGTGAAAAGGATTATGAGTAATAGCATTGCCTTTCTGTGCCTCGAGTGACTCTTATGTGACACAGCTGGAACAGACTGAGAAATTGGGCCAAGTTAGTGAAGAGTAAATATTGTTCAGTGGAATGTGATTTTGTTGATATTTAACCTGCATCACAACCAGTCCATGTTGGTATTTTTGAACCTCTTCAGTACTGTTACATCTTTCCTCAGTGTATTGTTGCTGTGTCCCAGATGATTTTATTCTTGCTGCTGCCAGACGATTTTACTCAGCTTAGGAAGGGGGTCTCATACTGAAGGGGGGCTATGTCCCCTCCAGTATGAGATGGCACTCCAAGCTGAATAAAATCGTGTGGCATCAGCAGGAATAATGTCCTCATACTGAAGGGGTTAATTGGCTCATGTCTTTGGTATACTGTATGTCATGTTGATTAATGGTCCAATTGCTTCCGTTTTAACATGCCTTAGCAATCACAACGTTGCGTGGTGCACACCGTGTTTAGCAATGCATGTTAAGTAGCCCTTTTGATCACTGTGTTGTATGCCATGTGTTCTTGTAGAGCTCTGCCTGGCATTAGCTGGGCAGAGCAATACAAGACATGGCATCTACACAGTGATTTGAAGGGCACGCTCTTGGAAGCATCTTGGGGTAGGGCGCAGAACCTATCTCGATAAATCGGCCACGAAAATACGGACTGGCAACCCTCACCCCTTGGGGTTGGCAGTCCTTATTTCTCTGGCGGATTTATCGAGATAGTTTTTTTTCCACCTTCTTCACTTAAATGTATCTTAGTGGAAATAAAACCAATGTATTTACCTTGTCTTTATTATATACATATACCTTTTTTGTATAGTACTTATATATGTATATTACTTATATATGTATAGTACTTATATAAGTACTATACATACATAAGTACTATTCATATATATGTATAGTACTTTGAATAATATCAGAAAGAGAATACCAATAGACAGGAATAGTATGAAGGAGACATCAATTCATACTATTCATGTCTATTGGTATTCTTTTTCTGATATTTTTCAAAGTACTATACATATATAAGTACTATACATATATCAGTACTATACATATATCAGTACTATACATATATAAGTACTATACATATATAAGTACTATACATATATATGTACTAGACATATATAAGTACTAGACATATATAAGTACTAGACATATATCAGTAACTTATATTCAACATTTAGCACTTAGAAAAAATAATGAACTTAAATGACAATATACAAAGACATTAACGAATAAAAGAAACAAAAAATATATAAACAAGACACAAGACATGAAGCAGGACAGCAGAGATGACAGGACAAGACACAAGACAGCACAGATGACAGGGCAAGAACAGCAGGACAGGGCACAGAAGACAGGGAAGGACACAGCACAGATGACAGGACAGGGCACAATGACAGGGAAGGACACAGCATAGATGACAGAACAAGGCAAGACAAAGCACAGATGATGGAAGGACACAAGAGGGCAGGACAAAGGACACAAATGACAAGGCAGCTCATAGCAAGGCAACACAAGCAGGACACAGCAAGAGATGGAAGGGCAGGACACCCTAGGCAAGAACAGCAGGACACAGGGTAAGAATAGCAAGGAGGGCAGGACAGGCCAAGGATGGCAGGGCACAGCAAGAGTGCAGATGACAGTGCATGGGTGTAGGGCAGGACAGGGGTGGCAAGGCAAGGCAGGGGTGGCAAGGCAAGGCAGGGGTGGCAGGACAGGACAGGACAGGGCAGGGGTGGGAATTGCAAGGGTGTAGGGGAGGGCAGGGCTGCATATTGCAAGGGTGTAGGGGAGGGCAGGGCTGCATATTGCAAGGGTGTAGAGGAGGGCAGGGCTGTACAGTGTACTGCATGGGTGTAGGGGAGGGAAGGAAAGTGCAAGGGTGCAGGGCAGGTAAGTGATGGCAGGACAGGGGTGGCAGGACAGGACAGGGATGGAACGACAGGACAAGGATGACAGGAACAGCAAGGGACACCTGGTAAGGCAAAGCAAGGGTGCGGGTGGTAGGGTGGGTTGCAGGGTGGGTTGCAGGGTGGTAAGGTTAGGAAGAGGAAGAAAGAGGGGAGAAGAAAAGGGAGAGAAGAACGATGAGAAGAGGACGCCTAATACAATAAGAGGAGAGGAAGCCTAATACAAAAAGGGGAGGAGGAGGAAGGAAGAAAAGAATGAGAATGAGGAGGAGGAGGAGGAAGGAAGAAAAGAATGAGGAGGAGGAAGGAAGAAAAGAATGAGGAGGAAGAAAAGAATGAGGAGGAGGAGGAAGGAGAAGAATGAGGAGGGGAAGAGGAAGGAAGAAGAGGAAGAGAACAACGAGGAGGAGAAGAGGAAGCCCAATCCAATACTTAACTATATGAAGTACTAAAACACACAGAGAATAAACACTCAACTTTGTTTTCCTTTGTAATATTAACGCCAGCAACGGCTATCATTAGTTTAGGCTTCAAAAACTGCTGGTGGCTCAAATAATAATAATAATAATAATAATAATAATAATAATAATAATAATAATAATAATTTACTGGCAAACCCCTATCAGTAATTCCTCATCTAAGATACTTTCACTAAGCACAGTCTCTCTCTTAATCTCACTCAAAAACACACGTTTCACAAACTTCTTAATTAATCTCAAAGGTGTGCTGTGAAGGATCAATGTTAATTCATCTAATAATATAATTTTTTTTAATTTACCACAAATAAATCTTGCTAGTTGGTTCTGTCTTGCATATGATCCTTAAATGCTGGAGAACAAGTCCCTCTTGCTGGGACCCGACCCTACCTTCACGCCATCAGCAATTTACGGGAATATATATCAATTATTAAATGAGGAATTACTTACTGCTGGCATTATACACAAACAAAACTCACAATTTACATATATTCTGTTTTAAACGGTGTGGAGAATGTGCCACTAGATCTCCGATGCTGTGTTTATATATACAGTATTTCAAAGCTATGCAGATATATACTGAGGTGTACATGATGGCTCTGTAGAAACAGTTCAGTATTGTTATATCATTTGTATCGTACCATTCATGAAGGCTCCAACATGCATTCATTGGCCATAGTCACCTAATGGTGGCTGTCTATGCTGCTCAATCTCTGGCAGCCACCCTATGACCCTGTCTCGTATTTTTTTTCCAGTCTGCCTCACACCCTACCCCAGAAATTCACACTTCTCACCTTACGCACCCAACTGTTATAAAATTGCGGTGCAGGGCAGACACCTTCAGGTGGTGGCACTGATAGAACCAGGCCGTGTCCAGTGAAAAGGGCCAGATGCTCACTCACTGACCATTTAAGCCCCTGGAATCCTGACTACCTCACATATTTCTCCCTACATAAGTGCTTCAAAATGATCAACTCCAGGACTTTCCTATTCCAGACCAACACCACTACAATACCAGCTGGTGTTCTCAGTGCCAAAAATCCCTCGTGGCTAAACCCACAGACACAGGCCAACCCGGGGACTCTCAATGCAGCAAAACACGACCACATAAACCACCACCACAACCCAACAAGACCTCCACACAGAGTTAGAAGGCTGCCTCCTCCCCCCAGCCTTACTGTGCACCTCTTCATAATAACTATCTATCTATCTATCTATTGCCAGAAGCCATAATCCCATAAAGGGTGGCCATTTGACTCTGAGTTATTTGTTTTACGGGGAGGGGCACTAACCCTCCACCAACCCACTTGCTGACACGTAGTTAATCCCATGAAACAGTGAAATTAGTACTGAGACAGGAATGAGTCTCCTTGATTACTAGTTCAACTGACCCTCCAGTCTGGCCCCACACTGTCAGAGGAACATAAAAGCATTACAGCCATTCAACCCACCAAGGAAGTTGTACCAGACCTATTACTTCACCACTGACCCAAATTAATTATAAAATGACCTCCATCCAAATAAAACATGCAGCCATTTTAGTTTAATTTTCCCTATTTATTCCTGTACTACCTAGCCACTACAGCCAGTCAAAGCCTAGAACACTACATGCACTGCCTCAACAACATCCCTCTTTCTCCTCTACCCAGCACTACATTTTCCACTTCTTCCTCTACCCAGCACTACACTTCCCTCTTCCTCCTCTACCCAGCACTACATTTTCCACTTCTTCCTCTACCCAGCACTACACTTCTCTCTTCCTCCACTCCCCAACACTACACTTCCCTCTTCCTCCTCTACCCAGCACTACACTTCCCTCTTCCTCCTCTACCCAGCACTACACTTCCCTCTTCCTCCTCTACCCAGCACTACACTTCCCTCTTCCTCCTCTACCCAGCACTACACTTCCCTCTTCTTCCTCTACTTAACACCTCACACAATGTCTTTCCCCTACCTAAACGACCTCCATGCTAAAGGAACTGTCCTGAAAAGCTTAATTTTTCCATACTGCTGAGTGGCTAAAACAAGTATCTGTGCACACTACACAAGGAATTTATTTTTAATGCAAAGAAGAAGGAACAGAAGCCTGCATGACTGCTCCTTAAAAAAAACAAAAAAGATCTGTTCATTTTGAGTTGCTATGGTGATAATATCCAGGGTTTAAAGCTTGTAAGAGTGTAAAATGCTTTATGACGTTATTCCCACTAATACACTTTAGGATGCAATAATCTCGTAAACGCCTGCCCTTCCATTTGTGTAGGAGCATATATCTTCGAGTAAATATTAGCCTCTCTCTCTAAACAGTATATCATTTCTCTCTGTATTGATAGGCATCTGATATGCCATCCTAAATTAAGTGTTATTACTGTGGAGGGTGAGAGACTGATGAGGAGAGTGTATGTGAGTGAGGTGGAGGGGGGAAGAGGGAGGGGGAGGCCGAGGATGAGATGGAGGGATGGAGTGGAGAGGTATATTAGAGAGGGGGGTGTGAACTGGGAGCAGGGCAATGAATTTGCAGGGGACAGGGTAACAGGAAGGTGATTTGTTTGTGGCCACCCCTTACGGGATTAAGGCGTCTGGCAATAGATAGATAGACAGATAGATGGTCCTGGCAGAGCTATGGCAGTGGGATGTTTTATAAATCAGGTTCCTGAATAAATAAACTTAATCTTATGATTCAATTACTATGTGCCATTCAGTGTCAAGGCAGTTGGTATGCATTCACTCCAGGGCTATATAAATCCAGTGTTACTTATCATTACTCCTACTGTCATCCACTCACTTGATGTAGTGCTGCCTACTTCTTCCTTAGCCTTTATCATTCTTTTTCTGTGCCTGTCCTCCTCTCTTCCTATTTCTCACCATCATCCACTCACTTGATGTAGTGCTGCCTACTTCTTCCTTAGCCTTTATCATTCTTTTTCTGTGCATGTCCTCCTCTCTTCCTATTTCTCACCATCATCCACTCACTTGATGTAGTGCTGCCTACTTCTTCCTTAGCCTTTATCATTCTTTTTCTGTGCATGTCCTCCTCTCTTCCTATTTCTCACCATCATCCACTCACTTGATGTAGTGCTGCCTACTTATTCCTTAGCCTTTATCATTCTTTTTCTGTGCCTGTCCTCCTCTCTTCCTATTTCTCACCATCATCCACTCACTTGATGTAGTGCTGCCTACTTCTTCCTTAGCCTTTATCATTCTTTTTCTGTGCCTGTCCTCCTCTCTTCCTATTTCTCACCATCATCCACTCACTTGATGTAGTGCTGCCTACTTCTTCCTTAGCCTTTATCATTCTTTTTCTGTGCCTGTCCTCCTCTCTTCCTATTTCTCACCATCATCCACTCACTTGATGTAGTGCTGCCTACTTCTTCCTTAGCCTTTATCATTCTTTTTCTGTGTCTGTCCTCCTCTCTTCCTATTTCTCACCATCATCCACTCACTTGATGTAGTGCTGCCTACTTCTTCCTTAGCCTTTATCATTCTTTTTCTGTGCCTGTCCTCCTCTCTTCCTATTTCTCACCATCATCCACTCACTTGATGTAGTGCTGCCTACTTCTTCCTTAGCCTTTATCATTCTTTTTCTGTGCCTGTCCTCCTCTCTTCCTATTTCTCACCATCATCCACTCACTTGATGTAGTGCTGCCTACTTCTTCCTTAGCCTTTATCATTCTTTTTCTGTGCCTGTCCTCCTCTCTTCCTATTTCTCACCATCATCCACTCACTTGATGTAGTGCTGCCTACTTCTTCCTTAGCCTTTATCATTCTTTTTCTGTGCCTGTCCTCCTCTCTTCCTATTTCTCACCATCATCCACTCACTTGATGTAGTGCTGCCTACTTCTTCCTTAGCCTTTATCATTCTTTTTCTGTGCCTGTCCTCCTCTCTTCCTATTTCTCACCACCATCCACTCACTTGATGTAGTGCTGCCTACTTCTTCCTTAGCCTTTATCATTCTTTTTCTGTGCCTGTCCTCCTCTCTTCCTATTTCTCACCATCATCCACGCACTTGATGTAGTGCTGCCTACTTCTTCCTTAGCCTTTATCATTCTTTTTCTGTGCCTGTCCTCCTCTCTTCCTATTTCTCACCATCATCCACTCACTTGATGTAGTGCTGCCTACTTCTTCCTTAGCCTTTATCATTCTTTTTCTGTGCCTGTCCTCCTCTCTTCCTATTTCTCACCATCATCCACTCACTTGATGTAGTGCTGCCTACTTCTTCCTTAGCCTTTATCATTCTTTTTCTGTGCCTGTCCTCCTCTCTTCCTATTTCTCACCACCATCCACTCACTTGATGTAGTGCTGCCTACTTCTTCCTTAGCCTTTATCATTCTTTTTCTGTGCCTGTCCTCCTCTCTTCCTATTTCTCACCATCATCCACTCACTTGATGTAGTGCTGCCTACTTCTTCCTTAGCCTTTATCATTCTTTTTCTGTGCCTGTCCTCCTCTCTTCCTATTTCTCACCATCATCCACTCACTTGATGTAGTGCTGCCTACTTCTTCCTTAGCCTTTATCATTCTTTTTCTGTGCCTGTCCTCCTCTCTTCCTATTTCTCACCATCATCCACTCACTTGATGTAGTGCTGCCTACTTCTTCCTTTGCCTTTATCATTCTTTTTCTGTGGCTGTCCTCCTCTCTTCCTATTTCTCACCATCATCCACTCACTTGATGTAGTGCTGCCTACTTCTTCCTTAGCCTTTATCATTCTTTTTCTGTGCCTGTCCTCCTCTCTTCCTATTTCTCACCATCATCCACTCACTTGATGTAGTGCTGCCTACTTCTTCCTTAGCCTTTATCATTCTTTTTCTGTGCCTGTCCTCCTCTCTTCCTATTTCTCACCATCATCCACTCACTTGATGTAGTGCTGCCTACTTCTTCCTTAGCCTTTATCATTCTTTTTCTGTGCCTGTCCTCCTCTCTTCCTATTTCTCACCATCATCCACTCACTTGATGTAGTGCTGCCTACTTCTTCCTTAGCCTTTATCATTCTTTTTCTGTGCCTGTCCTCCTCTCTTCCTATTTCTCACCATCATCCACTCACTTGATGTAGTGCTGCCTACTTCTTCCTTAGCCTTTATCATTCTTTTTCTGTGCCTGTCCTCCTCTCTTCCTATTTCTCACCATCATCCACTCACTTGATGTAGTGCTGCCTACTTCTTCCTTAGCCTTTATCATTCTTTTTCTGTGCCTGTCCTCCTCTCTTCCTATTTCTCACCACCATCCACTCACTTGATGTAGTGCTGCCTACTTCTTCCTTAGCCTTTATCATTCTTTTTCTGTGCCTGTCCTCCTCTCTTCCTATTTCTCACCATCATCCACTCACTTGATGTAGTGCTGCCTACTTCTTCCTTAGCCTTTATCATTCTTTTTCTGTGCCTGTCCTCCTCTCTTCCTATTTCTCACCATCATCCACTCACTTGATGTAGTGCTGCCTACTTCTTCCTTAGCCTTTATCATTCTTTTTCTGTGCCTGTCCTCCTCTCTTCCTATTTCTCACCATCATCCACTCACTTGATGTAGTGCTGCCTACTTCTTCCTTAGCCTTTATCATTCTTTTTCTGTGTCTGTCCTCCTCTCTTCCTATTTCTCACCACCATCCACTCACTTGATGTAGTGCTGCCTACTTCTTCCTTAGCCTTTATCATTCTTTTTCTGTGCCTGTCCTCCTCTCTTCCTATTTCTCACCATCATCCACTCACTTGATGTAGTGCTGCCTACTTCTTCCTTAGCCTTTATCATTCTTTTTCTGTGCCTGTCCTCCTCTCTTCCTATTTCTCACCATCATCCACTCACTTGATGTAGTGCTGCCTACTTCTTCCTTAGCCTTTATCATTCTTTTTCTGTGCCTGTCCTCCTCTCTTCCTATTTCTCCCATCTTTCCTGTCACTTCTTATTGCTTTTCTTTCCTTTACAGGTGGCTTTACACTGAGTGACAAGCCAAATGGTTTCCTGTTAGCCAGGACTCTATTTACAACGCTGGGTGGTAACCATATAACCCAACCATATGTGTTCCCTGCGTGTGGACAAGTTCTTGGCAGGGGGTTAGTGCCTCTCCCTGTAAAATAACCAACTCAAACACACATGACTGCCCCTTATGGGATCATGGTGCCTGATTACACACAGATGGACTATGTACACCAAATATTATCTGTGATAAGAACTGTCTCCCTATACTGAGAGACAGTAATCAAATGTAATACGATTCTTGTACGGTAACACTAAAGACAGGTGGGTGAGATCATGTATATTAACTCTCCTGAAATGGGAGAAATGGAGTTCCCCTGAGCTAAGCCCTATATTGGACTACATAGCCCCGCTAGGGTTACAGGAGGGAGCTACCCCTCCCGGCACGGCAGCCCGGGCGAGGCTCGAACTTGCAATCCCCCGATCACAAGTCCAGCGCACTACCACTTGAGATATCACTTGTTACATTCAGATTTATGGCAACACTGACCCCCTCCTGCACAGATACTTGTTTCAGCTACTATATACACTCACTACGCAGCAACTACACCCATTCAAAACCTACACTGGTGCTTCAAAAACATCTGTTCTCATCCAACACCCAGCACTAAATTTCACAAAGATATTAAGCAACGTTGGGTCTGGTTAGTACTTGGATGGGTGACCGCCTGGGAACACCAGATGCTGTTGGCATCCCTACGTGTCAAGTGGGGTTGGTGGAGGATTAGTGCCCCTCCCTGTAAAACAATTAACTCTAAGCCCTTGGCCACCCCGTTTGGGATACATGGCGTCTGGCAACGAATGAATGAATGAATCACTATTATTATTATTATTATTACTGTTATTATCACCATTATACGTGTCAAGTGGGGTTGGTGGAGGATTAGTGCCCCTCCCTGTAAAACAATTAACTCTAAGCCCTTGGCCACCCCGTTTGGGATACATGGCGTCTGGCAATGAATGAATGAATTACTATTATTATTATTATTATTATTATTGTTATTATCACTATTATACGTGTCAAGTGGGGTTGGTGGAGGATTAGTGCCCCTCCCTGTAAAACAATTAACTCTAAGCCCTTGGCCACCCCGTTTGGGATACATGGCGTTTGGCAATGAATGAATGAAAATATTTAATACAATTTATTTTTCTCGCCCCTAAAACGGCCCCCATTCAGACGGAACTGTGCTGTGAAGATATATGGCATTTCACAGCACAGGTCATCGGCCCCGACCACCTGCACTTGTCCCAGTCCACCGATGGCTGTGCCTGTCAACCTTCTTCCCTTTTTTTTTTTTTAATAAACACATACTTTATTATTTCAGACTGTACACAGCTACTACCTATACACACAAGGCCACTACAGCCATCCAAAAGTCTTCAGCCAAACACGAACCTTCACAAACCATCACCAGACACACACCCTTCATACAACCACAGCCAGAGAAAAACAATTACATCTATACTCTCTCTCTCTTTAACTTGGTCTAAAAATGGCCTATGCTCCCTCATGAATGCTGAGTTGTAAGAATACGGTAAACAGGCATTAAACTATGATGCCTGGCACGATGAAATGCTATGGAGTGAATGCAGGGCTGTAATATTTTGGTTCTGCCAGTCGGAAATGTTAAAAGCTGCCAGAACATGAAAATCTGTGCCAAGTTGGAGTGAAAGGAGTATAGCCCAGACTTGAACACAATCATCTGTCTCTACTTCAATGCCAACACAATACACCACTCACACACAATGCACTATGCCCACAGTGTAATGCTTCCTGCCACACCACACCACACTCACATTTACCACAGTGTAAGGCCTCCCACCACAACACACTACTACAAACACTCACCACATGTACCACAGTGTAAGGCCTCCCACCACAACACACTACTACAAACACTCACCACATGTACCACAGTGTAAGGCCTCCTCCCACACACCACACCACACTACCACAACAAACAATCCTTCAACATATACCTTTGGGGCTGCCAGGGTGTCGGTACTCAGTCAAGTGGAATTACAAGCCAAGATATACGTTGTAAATATTCCTTAAAACAGCATAATTGTGACCTAATAGGTTTATCATGTATTGACAGAGGAATAAGGTATAACAATTAATTATTATGTTAAGGGAAGGTGGGGGGGAGACACTCTCACTACAGGTGATGGCAGGGGCAGAGGCTTGTAATGATTTCTAGCACCAGGGCAAGGTTTCTCTCCCAATTTCTCTCTCTCAATTTTATTTCCAGTGAACGAGGAAGAAAGAATGAACAAGGTATAAAGTGGCAGGATATAAGTGCCTCCTCATCACCATCATCACCATCTTAGTAACCAATCATCATCGCAACCATTTATTTCTCTTTTCAAGCAGTCTTTTTATTCTTTTTAACATATGGATGACATGTACACGCCCCACAAAGCAAGGAGGACCCCTATAGGAGGGAGAAACGAGCCACCTGCCATCCCACTGAAATGACTCGGACACTCATGCACTCACCAGTCAAATTCCAGTACTGTATCTTACACACACACACACACACACACACACACACACACACACACACACACACACAACCATGGAGACATCACACATCCTTGCTCATTCCAACACCAATATTAAATCACTGTCATTGACGTAATTTCTCTCTCTCTCTCTCGAATAAATTACCACCACAGCCTAATCCACCACACCACCACCACCACAAACACACCACGAAAACGCAACAATGTAGGGGAAATATCTACAGCATAGCCTAAGAATAAGCATAATGAGTAATTCTTCTATCTATCTATCTATCTATAGCCCGACACCCTAATCCCGCAAAGGGTGGCCACAGACAAAACGCCTCCAAGTCGCTCTGTCACCCACCATTTGACTACCCTCCCCCCAACTCACCCCCCCCTCCCTCATATACCTCTCAACTCCATCCCTCCACCTCATCCTCGGTCTATCCCTCCCTCTCCCTCCCTCCACCTCACGTACATACACCCTCTTAGTCAGTCTTTCATTCTCCATTCTCTCCACATGTCCAAACCACCTCAGTGTATTTCTCCTAATTCACCCTCCACCTCATCCTCGGTCTACCCCTCCCTCTCTCTCCCTCCACCTCACCTACATACACCCTCTTAGTCAGTCTTTCATTCTCCATTCTCTCCACATGTCCAAACCACCTCAGTGTATTTCTCCTAATTCACCCTCCACCTCATCCTCGGTCTACCCCTCCCTCTCCCTCCCTCCACCTCACCTACATACACCCTCTTAGTCAGTCTTTCATTCTCCATTCTCTCCACATGTCCAAACCACCTCAGTGTATTTCTCCTAATCTTCTCAACCACATCCACATCTACCCCACAACGTTCCTTCACTTCTTCATTCGTCAACCTGTCCCTCCACGTCACTCCACATGCTCCTCTCAAGTAACTCATTTCCACTGCTCTCACTCTTGACTTGTAATTCCTAAAATGTATAAACAATTGCCTGTGACGTTAGAGAGCTTACTTTAAACAACATGGTCTGCTTAACTTAATACCGCATACTGCACCAAATAATCTGCTCATCACATAACATTGCTGATTTCTGAGATGCCATGAGTTAATAGATGATAGGGATCTGACAGGCAAATGAGTTCTTGCACATGCTTAGGAAAATATGGCAAATGACTGTGTGATATGAAACTATCTATCTATCTATTGCCAGACGCCTCAATCCCGTTTGGGGTGGCCACAAACAAATCGCCTCCAAGTCGCCCTGTCCCCCGCCATTTCACTGCCCTGCTCCCAACTCACACCCCCCTCTCTCATATACCTCTCCACCCCATCCCATCTCATCCTCGGCCTCCGCCTCCCTCTCCCCCCCTCCACCTCACTCACATACACTCTCTTCGTCAGTCTCTCACCCTCCATCCTCTCCACATGGCCAAACCACCTCAGTGTGTTCCTCCTAACGCTTCCTATCACATCCACATCCACACCACAACGCTCCTTTATATCCTCATTTGTCAGCCTGTCTCTCCATGTAACTCCACATCCACCTCACTCACATACACTCTCCTCGTCAGTCTCTCACCCTCCATCCTCTCCACATGGCCAAACCACCTCAGTGTGTTCCTCCTAACGCTTCCTATCACATCCACATCCACACCACAACGCTCCTTTATATCCTCATTTGTCAGCCTGTCTCTCCATGTAACTCCACATCCACCTCAATCACATACACTCTCCTCGTCAGTCTCTCACCCTCCATCCTCTCCACATGGCCAAACCACCTCAGTGTGTTCCTCCTAACGCTTCCTATCACATCCACATCCACACCACAACGCTCCTTTATATCCTCATTTGTCAGCCTGTCTCTCCATGTAACTCCACATCCACCTCACTCACATACACTCTCCTCGTCAGTCTCTCACCCTCCATCCTCTCCACATGGCCAAACCACCTCAGTGTGTTCCTCCTAACGCTTCATATCACATCCACATCCACACCACAACGCTCCTTTATATCCTCATTTGTCAGCCTGTCTCTCCATGTAACTCCACATCCACCTCACTCACATACACTCTCCTCGTCAGTCTCTCACCCTCCATCCTCTCCACATGGCCAAACCACCTCAGTGTGTTCCTCCTAACGCTTCCTATCACATCCACATCCACATCACAACGCTCCTTTATATCCTCATTTGTCAGCCTGTCTCTCCATGTAACTCCACATCCACCTCACTCACATACACTCTCCTCGTCAGTCTCTCACCCTCCATCCTCTCCACATGGCCAAACCACCTCAGTGTGTTCCTCCTAACGCTTCCTATCACATCCACATCCACACCACAACGCTCCTTTATATCCTCATTTGTCAGCCTGTCTCTCCATGTAACTCCACATCCACCTCACTCACATACACTCTCCTCGTCAGTCTCTCACCCTCCATCCTCTCCACATGGCCAAACCACCTCAGTGTGTTCCTCCTAACGCTTCCTATCACATCCACATCCACACCACAACCCTCCTTTATATCCTCATTTGTCAGCCTGTCTCTCCATGTAACTCCACATCCACCTCACTCACATACACTCTCCTCGTCAGTCTCTCACCCTCCATCCTCTCCACATGGCCAAACCACCTCAGTGTGTTCCTCCTAACGCTTCCTATCACATCCACATCCACACCACAACGCTCCTTTATATCCTCATTTGTCAGCCTGTCTCTCCACGTAACTCCACATCCACCTCACTCACATACACTCTCCTCGTCAGTCTCTCACCCTCCATCCTCTCCACATGGCCAAACCACCTCAGTGTGTTCCTCCTAACGCTTCCTATCACATCCACATCCACACCACAACGCTCCTTTATATCCTCATTTGTCAGCCTGTCTCTCCATGTAACTCCACATCCACCTCACTCACATACACTCTCCTCGTCAGTCTCTCACCCTCCATCCTCTCCACATGGCCAAACCACCTCAGTGTGTTCCTCCTAACGCTTACTATCACATCCACATCCACACCACAACGCTCCTTTATATCCTCATTTGTCAGCCTGTCTCTCCATGTAACTCCACATCCACCTCACTCACATACACTCTCCTCGTCAGTCTCTCACCCTCCATCCTCTCCACATGGCCAAACCACCTCAGTGTGTTCCTCCTAACGCTTCCTATCACATCCGCATCCACACCACAACGCTCCTTTATATCCTCATTTGTCAGCCTGTCTCTCCATGTAACTCCACATCCACCTCACTCACATACACTCTCCTCGTCAGTCTCTCACCCTCCATCCTCTCCACATGGCCAAACCACCTCAGTGTGTTCCTCCTAACGCTTCCTATCACATCCACATCCACACCACAACCCTCCTTTATATCCTCATTTGTCAGCCTGTCTCTCCATGTAACTCCACATCCACCTCACTCACATACACTCTCCTCGTCAGTCTCTCACCCTCCATCCTCTCCACATGGCCAAACCACCTCAGTGTGTTCCTTCTAACGCTTCCTATCACATCCACATCCACACCACAACCCTCCTTTATATCCTCATTTGTCAGCCTGTCTCTCCATGTAACTCCACATCCACCTCACTCACATACACTCTCCTCGTCAGTCTCTCACCCTCCATCCTCTCCACATGGCCAAACCACCTCAGTGTGTTCCTCCTAACGCTTCCTATCACATCCACATCCACACCACAACCCTCCTTTATATCCTCATTTGTCAGCCTGTCTCTCCATGTAACTCCACATCCACCTCACTCACATACACTCTCCTCGTCAGTCTCTCACCCTCCATCCTCTCCACATGGCCAAACCACCTCAGTGTGTTCCTCCTAACGCTTCCTATCACATCCACATCCACACCACAACGCTCCTTTATATCCTCATTTGTCAGCCTGTCTCTCCATGTAACTCCACATCCACCTCACTCACATACACTCTCCTCGTCAGTCTCTCACCCTCCATCCTCTCCACATGGCCAAACCACCTCAGTGTGTTCCTCCTAACGCTTCCTATCACATCCACATCCACACCACAACGCTCCTTTATATCCTCATTTGTCAGCCTGTCTCTCCATGTAACTCCACATCCACCTCACTCACATACACTCTCCTCGTCAGTCTCTCACCCTCCATCCTCTCCACATGGCCAAACCACCTCAGTGTGTTCCTCCTAACGCTTCCTATCACATCCACATCCACACCACAACGCTCCTTTATATCCTCATTTGTCAGCCTGTCTCTCCATGTAACTCCACATCCACCTCACTCACATACACTCTCCTCGTCAGTCTCTCACCCTCCATCCTCTCCACATGGCCAAACCACCTCAGTGTGTTCCTCCTAACGCTTCCTATCACATCCACATCCACACCACAACGCTCCTTTATATCCTCATTTGTCAGCCTGTCTCTCCATGTAACTTCACATCCACCTCACTCACATACACTCTCCTCGTCAGTCTCTCCATCCTCTCCACATGGCCAAACCACCTCAGTGTGTTCCTCCTAACGCTTCCTATCACATCCACATCCACACCACAACGCTCCTTTATATCCTCATTTGTCAGCCTGTCTCTCCATGTAACTCCACATCCACCTCACTCACATACACTCTCCTCATCAGTCTCTCACCCTCCATCCTCTCCACATGGCCAAACCACCTCAGTGTGTTCCTCCTAACGCTTCCTATCCCATCCACATCCACACCACAACCCTCCTTTATATCCTCATTTGTCAGCCTGTCTCTCCATGTAACTCCACATCCACCTCACTCACATACACTCTCCTCGTCAGTCTCTCACCCTCCATCCTCTCCACATGGCCAAACCACCTCAGTGTGTTCCTCCTAACGCTTACTATCACATCCACATCCACACCACAACGCTCCTTTATATCCTCATTTGTCAGCCTGTCTCTCCATGTAACTCCACATCCACCTCACTCACATACACTCTCCTCGTCAGTCTCTCACCCTCCATCCTCTCCACATGGCCAAACCACCTCAGTGTGTTCCTCCTAACGCTTCCTATCACATCCGCATCCACACCACAACGCTCCTTTATATCCTCATTTGTCAGCCTGTCTCTCCATGTAACTCCACATCCACCTCACTCACATACACTCTCCTCGTCAGTCTCTCACCCTCCATCCTCTCCACATGGCCAAACCACCTCAGTGTGTTCCTCCTAACGCTTCCTATCACATCCACATCCACACCACAACCCTCCTTTATATCCTCATTTGTCAGCCTGTCTCTCCATGTAACTCCACATCCACCTCACTCACATACACTCTCCTCGTCAGTCTCTCACCCTCCATCCTCTCCACATGGCCAAACCACCTCAGTGTGTTCCTTCTAACGCTTCCCTATCACATCCACATCCACACCACAACCCTCCTTTATATTCTCATTTGTCAGCCTGTCTCTCCATGTAACTCCACATCCACCTCACTCACATACACTCTCCTCGTCAGTCTCTCACCCTCCATCCTCTCCACATGGCCAAACCACCTCAGTGTGTTCCTCCTAACGCTTCCTATCACATCCACATCCACACCACAACCCTCCTTTATATCCTCATTTGTCAGCCTGTCTCTCCATGTAACTCCACATCCACCTCACTCACATACACTCTCCTCGTCAGTCTCTCACCCTCCATCCTCTCCACATGGCCAAACCACCTCAGTGTGTTCCTCCTAACGCTTCCTATCACATCCACATCCACACCACAACGCTCCCTTATATCCTCATTTGTCAGCCTGTCTCTCCATGTAACTCCACATCCACCTCACTCACATACACTCTCCTCGTCAGTCTCTCACCCTCCATCCTCTCCACATGGCCAAACCACCTCAGTGTGTTCCTCCTAACGCTTCCTATCACATCCACATCCACACCACAACGCTCCTTTATATCCTCATTTGTCAGCCTGTCTCTCCATGTAACTCCACATCCACCTCACTCACATACACTCTCCTCGTCAGTCTCTCACCCTCCATCCTCTCCACATGGCCAAACCACCTCAGTGTGTTCCTCCTAACGCTTCCTATCACATCCACATCCACACCACAACGCTCCTTTATATCCTCATTTGTCAGCCTGTCTCTCCATGTAACTCCACATCCACCTCACTCACATACACTCTCCTCGTCAGTCTCTCACCCTCCATCCTCTCCACATGGCCAAACCACCTCAGTGTGTTCCTCCTAACGCTTCCTATCACATCCACATCCACACCACAACCCTCCTTTATATCCTCATTTGTCAGCCTGTCTCTCCATGTAACTCCACATCCACCTCACTCACATACACTCTCCTCGTCAGTCTCTCCATCCTCTCCACATGGCCAAACCACCTCAGTGTGTTCCTCCTAACGCTTCCTATCACATCCACATCCACACCACAACGCTCCTTTATATCCTCATTTGTCAGCCTGTCTCTCCATGTAACTCCACATCCACCTCACTCACATACACTCTCCTCATCAGTCTCTCACCCTCCATCCTCTCCACATGGCCAAACCACCTCAGTGTGTTCCTCCTAACGCTTCCTATCACATCCACATCCACACCACAACGCTCCTTTATATCCTCATTTGTCAGCCTGTCTCTCCATGTAACTCCACATCCACCTCACTCACATACACTCTCCTTGTCAGTCTCTCATCCTCCATCCTCTCCACATGGCCAAACCACCTCAGTGTGTTCCTCCTAACGCTTCCTATCACATCCACATCCACACCACAACGCTCCTTTATATCCTCATTTGTCAGCCTGTCTCTCCATGTAACTCCACATCCACCTCACTCACATACACTCTCCTCGTCAGTCTCTCACCCTCCATCCTCTCCACATGGCCAAACCACCTCAGTGTGTTCCTCCTAACGCTTCCTATCACATCCACGCCAGTATATGAAAATAGTTAAGTCTATTAGGCACCATAGGATCTTCTCATATGATATAGTGATGACATTTTAAACACCTAAAGATGACATGAAATGGGCACATGTTCCCACAGGTACAAATAACAATAGATATATCAAGATAACATATTACCATTCAACACATACATAACTACAGCCAGGTTATTTTCATATGACAAAACAAGGCAACTTTTATCCCTTCAGTACTAAATCACTGGGGAATAAAATTCAATAGGCCTTGGTGATGAGGCAGGGATGAGTCTCCTTGGTTACTAGTCAAATTAACTAAGTCTGACTACACTTCGCCATAATTCAAGGTAAAATGTTATGAACCTCTGAGGCTACATAACATTTTATAATCCTTAGTGAAGTAGTAGGTCTGAGACTCCTTGGTTATTATTCAAATTAACACTCCACTCTGACTACACTTGGCCATAATCCAAGCAAGAGGTTAAGAATGTACATCAGGTGAAAGTACTCTGGCTACAGAATACATCAACAGAAATTAACAAGCACTAAAAAATACCCACATTAATATATAAACATACAGTCAGCCACAGGAGAAAGAAAAAACAATTGAATATATAAATAATTAAACTATATTAGCCACAAATGTTGGTATATATGCAGGGAGAAATCTTATTAATCTCTGACATACATGAAGGGAATCGACTGAATACGATTGTTATTCCTGGATATAAATGAAACGACTCAAGATGCTCATTAACCTCTGACATAAATGGCTGTTAACTAAGGAGGCTTGGTAGTTTTAAAGTCTCAGTGCTATTTAGGGCAATACATTTCTCTTTTTAATGCAGAGGAGGAGAAACTGAAGAGTGCATGAAATAATACACAAAAGCGAGCCAAATGCAAGATATCTTACATCTGAAATTCCTTCACACATTGCATTTACAAGACTGGAGGTCAGAGGCAGAGGGAAGTAGAGATTGAGGAATATAAATTCAAGTTGACCTGTTGCCAATTACAATCAACCACAGAAGGACAAGAGTAAATATTTCTTCCAGGATATTCTTCCCTGTGGCTGACTGTGCACTGCATCACAATGACATGATAATAATAATAATAATAATAATAATAATAATAATAATAATGCAAAAGTAACACATCAAATATAACCCAAATCAATCCTTCAGGAAATATATACGAAACACCTGTTAGGTCAAAAAGCACTATGGCTTCTGTGCAGAGTCCCTTTATGTGCCACAGGTATTTACCATCTGTTGGGCTGATAATACCTGCTGTTGTGGTGGTCCCTGCATCATTTTAATTACTAAGAAGCAGAGGCAATGCTGGAGAAACTATCTATCTATCTATCTATCTATTGCCAGACGCCTCAATCCCGTTTGGGGTGGCCACACACAATTCGCCTCCAAGTCGCCCTGTCCCCCGCCACCTCACTGCCCTGCTCCCAACTCACACCTCCCTCTCTCATATACCTCTCCACCCCATCCCTTCATCTCATCCTCAGCCTCCCCCTCCCTCTTCCCCTCTCCACCTCACTCACATACACTCTCTTCGTCAGTCTTTCACCCTCCATCCCCCCAGCTCACACCCCCCTCTCTCATATACCTCTCCACCCCATCCCTCCATCTCATCCTCAGCCTTCCCCTCCCTCTTCCCCCCTCCACCCCACTCACATACACTCTCCTTGTCAGTCTTTCACCCTCCATCCTAAATACTGGAATTTAATCAAAGAAAAGAGGCAATAGCAGCTCCAAGAATTCTTACAACCAAGATTATCCTCTAATCATCTTCAGACGTGTGTGCATCTTTCAGGAGTTTACTCTGGAAAATGACATGCATATATCCTTAGCAAAGTTTCATAGGTCATTTAGCCACATCTCATTCAAGAAGGTATATGACCAGCACTCACAGGTAGGCTACAAGCAACTGACACTGTTTGACTCAGGCAGCAAATACTGTACTGGCAGAAAGGCTGACTGATGCTATGTTGGTTGAGAGGAGTGGCTTGATTTACTACTACCCAGGCATATCCAAACACCTGCCACTGTCCTACTTAGCCAGGACCACCGTAACAGCAGCCCACAATTTACTAAACCAAAATACAGGGCTGCCCATATATATCTGGTGCTGTCGGCTCAGTCTGCAGGTGTGGGAGAAGCATGTATTTTGACAACTTAATTATGCTCCGTTTAACTTGGTATTAAATTACCATCACTCCTTCGTAAATGCTAGTTGAAACATGACTAATATGGTGCTAGTCATGAAGAAGTGCTATAGAAAGGATGTTGGGGCACAGTGCTATCTTATTCTGCTAGGTGAAACATGACTAATACGGTGCTAGTCATGAAGAAGTGCTATGGAAAGGATGTTAGGCCCCAGTGCTATTTTATCCTGCCAGTGACGTGAGGGAAATGAATCTGCATAAAGACCAAAATCTTCTCTCCTTGTGTCATGTTTGTGTCATACCTTGTGTCATGCTTGTGTGTGTCATGTCTGTGTGTCGTCTCTGCGTGTCATGACTCAGTGGCTGTTCAATTTGTATATGGATGAGGCTATAAGAGAGGGAATAGGAAGGAATGTGAATATATTGGTATCTAGTGAGGGAGGGTAAGATGTGGAAACTGCCTGAGCTGCTGCTTGCTGATGATACTGTATTGTGAGGAATGTGAACTGCAAGGCTTGGTGCAGGAGTCTGAGGATGTAAGGAACAGAATCCTTAAGAGAATATATGTATGGGTGAGGCATGTGAACTGCAAGGCTTGGTGGAGGAGTCTCAGGATGTAACAAACAGGATCCTAAAGATAATATATGTATGGGTAAAGTTATGGTCTTAGAAATCACAGCATACAGAGTGAGACTGGATGGTGAGGAAAGAGATAGGTGCATCCAAGTACTTTAGAGTGATGAGTGAGGATGGAAGGATGTGCTTGAATGGGTACAGCCGGGTAGAAAGGCTGCTGGATCACTGAAAGCTGTGACAAGACGCTGAGAAATGAGGCTTAGATCCTGTTGGGAGGGCACAAGAGTGAGAGCAGTGGAAATGACCTGAGGAATGTGTGGAGTGTTACAGACAGACAGATATACACATGAGAAAGTGGAAATGTACTGTGGTGCTATTAGGAGAAGTACTTTGAGACAGTTTGGCCATGTACAGGATGGGGAATGAGAGACTGACTAGAAGGTATGTGTATGATGGGGAGAGACCTTGGCGGAGACGGAAGACTGGAGTGGAGAGACACAAGGGAGGGAGGTGTGAGTTGGAGGGAGGGCAGCCAAATAGCAGATAACAGAATGACATGGAGTTGATTTGTTTGTGGCCTCCCAGATAACAGAATGACATGGAGTTGATTTGTTTGTGGCCTCCCAGATAACAGAATGACATGGAGTTGATTTGTTTGTGGCCTCCCAGATAACAGAATGACATGGAGTTGATTTGTTTGTGGCCTCCCAGATAACAGAATGACATGGAGTTGATTTGTTTGTGGCCTCCCCTTATGCGACTGAGATGTCTGGCAATAGATAAAAGTGGAGGGTAAAAAGCTCTACCAAAATGAGCGAGCTTTAAGCAATTACTGAAGCAAATGCAAGAGGGGATATTAAATTACTTGATAAGAAAATGCAACCCATGTGTGCAAAGAATCAATCACTAGCAAGAAAGGGTTAAGGGAAACAGAATATGATGCAGGGTAGTGATGGTAATGCTGACTAAGCCTTCACCATATCAATCATCAAATCATCAATAACCATCATTCATTATTATTAAAATCATCACTGCAATCATCATCATCATCATCATCCCAGCCTCTCTTCCCACCTAAGGATGGGGTACGGTATGGTTCAAAAGGCTACAGCACAACACATGCGATCAGACATATATGAACCACCCTGTATTTTTTAGCATCTGTGGCACATAACCAGGACTTAACTGCATCTGTTTGTGATGTACAGGCAGGTGCAAAAGTATGCCAACAATACTCTGCCAGCATTAACTTGTACTTCATATTTACCACTCTTCCCCAAATGACTACAAAGTAACATTCCTTCTGGTGTTCCTGATGCCTGGAACAGACACCTTCCTATGGCAATGGTCAGATATTGAACGTCAGATTAAACTAACAGCCTTCAGTTCCTTTACTATCCCCATACAGGAGAATGGTGGACTAGGAAAGAATAGTAACGTTGATGTGCAGTCCTGACCACATAAAATATTTCACACAACACCTTCCATTGCTACAGCTGGCAGAGAAGTGTCTACATACTTGGCTCATGCACAGGACAGGATTTATGCAAAACATTTCATAGCCAATGCTTGTGTACGGCTGGCCAGTTGTCTATAACCTTAGTCGCTTTACTCGAATCTGGCAAAGACGTCTTCTTTCAGAGCTGACGGCAGCAGGTTGAGAAACTGGTTGTTTGATACGATTAGTAATCCAAGTGGACATCTGGTGACTATCAGGAGTGACAAGGCAAGTGGCTTCTGGCTACCCAGGATATAAGTTACTACACTTGGTGGTAATATACAACTAGACAGTCACGTGGTGGTGTCAAGAGTTACGACGCTCCAGCTGGATGTGGCAATATCCGGTATTAAATCAGTCAAGTGGGGCTGGTGGAGGATTAGTGCCCCTCCCTGTAAAACAATTAACTCTAAGCCCTTGGCCACCCCGTTTGGGATACATGGCGTCTGGCAATGAATGAATGAAAAAAAATCAGTCAGTAGCCAGTCCCAGGTCTCTTGCAAAACAGAGGAAATAAAAAATTGGTGAATGACTGGATGGCTGTGAATGTGTCGTCCAGCATCTGATAGACGTGAACAAAGTGTGCAACGTCTGGCTTGCAATATCCACTTAAGAACGTATGCCCAATCCTCGAGGCATTGCCTAGGCCGTAAAACATAAACAAAAAACCCGGCCATCAAACACAACCCCCTCATAGAGCATTCCGCCCCCTTACTGTACGGACACAACGCGGTTATTGCAAGCAAGGCCTGAGTGCATGGTTTACCTATATAATCATCCACCTGTGAGCCACTTAGCCTTCCAACACACGCAATGATGGACTCCTCCTCACTGTCCGACAGTCCCCATTACCGATGTCAGAACCAATATGCATCATGGCACACAATGGTGGGTCGTGTGTGCTGTAAAAGTATTGACCCAACCCCCCAGGCATCCCCAATCCCCCAAAACCCCACTAGTAGCAACGGGACCTGGGGCCGCGCTACACCACAGTATTCATTCATTCATTCATTGCCAGACGCCATGTATCCCAAACGGGGTGGCCAAGGGCTTAGAGTTAATTGTTTTACAGGGAGGGGCACTAATCCTCCACCAACCCCACTTGACACGTAGGGATTATGGCAACTAATTCAGCACAAAATTTTTAAACTTAATCTTAACAAAGCAAACTTTTTGTTCATTTCCTGCCGGCGTAAAACTTTAATCTCCTTGGTCTGACATGGCGCATATCTTTACATCCGTACTCAGCGTTCTAACTTCCAGCGTAAAACTTTAATAATTTATACACATTACGCTGCTGCCTTATGTATTATGCTAGTTATTCCCACACCATACATGTTACTCATCTTGCTCAACCTTGTAGCATGCTTTTATAAGTAGGTCCAATTTCCAGCTGATGTTCAGAATACAGTCATCGCTTCTCCTGCCACACATGCTAATTTTTTTGTAAAGCATTCCGGTACTTAGCGTTCGAACTTCGGGGGAATCGACGGGCCGAGGTTCGTAAACATTGAGTAACGCCAGAACCGCAGGGTCGATTGGTGTGGGTGATTTAAACAGACAACATAGCGACAATATACACTAGTATCACTGGCCATAAAACCTGTCCACTGTGCATCAATTACAACACAAACATCAACATAATAATCCAGCAATAATCATATGCATAATTCACTGGGGTGTCTTCCAGGTGGCTCAGGAGGCTTGCTAAGACATCACGTTAGGAAATCACCTCAGCCACACAGAAGACAAGCATTTTGACTGAACTAACACCAGACACTGTTCAACTGAGAGGAACACTACTAGCAAAGGCATCATAAATAACATGAGGAACCTTAACATCACAAAATTCTTGCAGTAAATCTATCTAGCCAACACTTACTGCAATATATCTACTATCTATGTGTACCTGTGTAGTGTTTATCTATCTGTGAACTTTATCTAGTAGTGAAATGGCAGGGGACAGGGCGACTTGGAGGCGATTTGTTTGTGGCCACCCCAAACGGGATTGAGGCGTCTGGCAATAGATAGATAGATAGATTGAAATATTGCTAATCATGAAGTGCAGGGGAAAGCTTTCAAAACAATCTGCTACTGGTAAACCTGGGGCATTTAATTACTATACTCTGGTTACTCTACCCAGGCATAAAATAAGCCTCTTAAGCAATAGTTTATCAAGCACAATGCTAGTCATGAAGAAGTGCAGTGGGATGGATGTAGACATGTAGTACTGTGTTAGTCTACCACAGAGATATATGAAGAAAGCTGGTGAATGGACAAATCCCAGGCCTCGTTACGGTGCAAGAAGTATGATAATTGAGAGCAGATGAATATAAGTTAACAATCCATCCAATCAGCCATCGTCCAATCCCACGTCGCCCCACAGAGGAGAGTAGGAACCCGGGGCTAGGCAGGTTGGTCCTAAGATGAAAATAAGTTCAAAATAAAGCTCATTATTATCCTTAAACCCCTAATGCATCACTCTCAGTTGAATAAAAGCGTCTGGTGTTGGTTGGAATAGACAGTTGCTCTCCCACTTACGAACAGGAGCTAAGAAGAATTGCTGTTGAGATTAAACACTTACCGGCTTGAGATTTCATTTGTGTGGTTGCCAGCCTGATAGTGCCAGGGATTGACTCCTGGCCCTGCATCATCCTAGCGCATCATCAATCATCGTCGTCGTCATCAATAAGCAGGTAAAATCAGCACCTAGACTAAGTTACCTGGCCTTGTATACCCTAGTGGTGGAATGATCTAGTTATGCAGCCTAGCAATGCCACTGATCATAATTAAAATCATCATTAGGCATTATCATCATCATTCCTGACTCCTCTTCCCACCCAACGATGAGGTCAGGAGTTCTCTCTTAAAACATCGTAAGTAGGGGAGCAACTGTTATACTCTGTCCATCTCAACTTGGCTTAAAAGTGATCTGGAAAGGATGCAGAGCCACAGTATTGCTAGCCTTGTCTTACTCTGCTTCTGGCTGATGAAATTAGGCTGCCAAGGACAATACTCTCTGCCAAGTCAAGATGGACTAATTAAAAATGTTCTAACTCACATATCAGAGGGGTGGTTGTAGCTGTAGTTGTAGCAGAAGGCACTGAGATGTAGAAAGATTTTCAAGACCAATGGCGCTGGCAACCTCTATAATTATCACAGGTATTTCCAGTGTTGAGGCCACGGAGTATTTTCCAACATTCACCACACAATCTTGTATCACTCTATGAGCAGCGAAGGAGCCCAGGGCTCATCCCTGAGTGGCATTACATTAACGATAAACCCCAACCACCCTTGTATAGCCACTGCATCATGAGAAAAATTGAGCCAGCACTGCCGGCTCCAGCATGGCAGCACCACCAGGATCAACACCAGCACGGCAGCACCACCTCCAGCATGGCAGCACCACCAGGATCAACACCAGCACGGCAGCACCACCTCCAGCATGGCAGCACCACCAGGATCAACACCAGCACGGCAGCACCACCTCCAGCACGGCAGCACCAACTCAGCAATCGCAGGAACAGCAGCCTGAGTAACACAGACGGACCCTGACAATAAGGCCAGGTGTTAGGAGATAATCTCAAGTGTGTTCAAACTTAATCCTTTTGTCTGTGGAGGAGTTCAATATGGCTCTTAATTAACCCCTAGTATATTGGTGCTGGATGGGGGGAGGGCTGCCTGACTACATTTACACTTCTCAATGTCACACCTATCCCGCAAGAGGAGAACGATGGCCTACAGAAGGGTCACTCAGCCTGCAGTCCACTGGGATAATGTTCTGCTGTGCCTGGGGTTGAACTACTTCTAGTACACAAGACCTAAGATGAACAAATCCATTTTACATCATCTGTCTGGCTCAATTCCCTGGTTATACTCCCTCAAGTACTTCCTTATTCCCAGCAGAACAAGAAATGCCGACGGCTCTGCATTATTTACCAAACTCTTCATTCATTCATTCATTGCCAGACGCCATGCATCCCAAACGGGGTGGCCAAGGGCTTAGAGTTACCGGTAATTGTTTTACGGGGAGGGGCACTAATCCTCCACCAACCCCACTTGACACGTAGGGAGAACGTCCCTACGAACTCTTCATGACTGGCATCATTCCTGTGTTAATCTTTTCTTACAACTCAGCACTGAATAAGGATAGATGGCAGTTTAGACAGATAGATAGTGGCAAACTGGGTAGTAGATAGATTCCTTCACAATGCTGTCCGTCTCCTAATATAAATGAAAGAGTCTGGTGGCAGCAAGTATATTAGAACAAGAGCAGAAGGCCCCATATTACAGGTCCCTTTGCCAATATTTTAAAATGTCACAATAGGACGCTTACCTGAGAGTGGCGGCAGATGGCTGGTATTACCGTGATTGGGCAGCTGGTTGGTATTAATTTGGCAGCTGGTTGTGGCTTTCTTCTCCCCTTTCTCCGTCTCTGTTGGCAGTTTCCACAGCTGGGTCAATTACCACACCTGAAAAAATAGTACATGTTAGTTCCTTCCTTCCACACCTTGATTAACAAAAGTATCTGGTTAGCAGCAAGAACAATATTACCTGGGAACAGTAAGGTTTAATTACATGGCAGTAAGAATGTGCGAAGTCTGTAGTAATAATAATAATAATAATAGTAATAATAATAATAATAATAGTAATAATAATAATTGTTTCATTTTTAAAGGCTCCAACCTGCTTGCCTGTGTCAGCCTTGGTCACCTAATGGCGGCTCTCCATGCTGCACGATCTCTGGCAGCCTCCCTGTTCAGTGCCGTAACCCTGAGGTCACACTTAATGACCTCGTCCCACGTCTTTCTCGGTCTACCCCTCATAACCCCACCCCCAATATTAACACTTCTCACCTTCCTCATCCAATTACCATCCCCCATCCTCTCCACATGTCCAAACCATCTCAATCTACCTCTCCTCATCACAACACCAATACACTCCAGTCCCATCCTACCTCTCAATTCTTCCATTGTAAACCCAGCCCCTCCAGGCCTTGGATGCAGGGACGCACTGCACATCCACCTAATCACTGCCATTTCTGTACGTCTGAGCCGGCGAATGTCTTCCTCCTTCACTGCCCAGGTCTCACTGCCATACAGCATTACACTCCTAACACATGCTGCATACAAAGACCCCTTAGCACGTAGGGAGAGCCCTCTCAATGTCAGGAGAGGCAACAGCTCCCTGAACTTCTTCCAGCCACTTCTCACCCCAGCCACAGAGCTGCTCCAACCCCACCTCCAGCACACAACATGTCTCCCAAATAACAAAACTCTTCCACACACTCAAGAGATTCACCAGCAAGATCAATCCCTTCACGCCTGACAATCTCCACCTGCTCTCCCTGACACGCCGTACACATGAAATCAGCATTATCTTGCAGTCTACCTCTAATACCACTACATCTCTTATGCACCCACTTATCACAAACACTGCATTATCTTGCAGTCTACCTCTAATACCACTACATCTCTTATGCACCCACTTATCACAAACACTGCATTATCTTGCAGTCTACCTCTAATACCACTACATCTCTTATGCAGCCACTTATCACAAACACTGCATTATCTTGCAGTGTACCTCTAATACCACTACATCTCTTATGCACCCACTTATCACAAACACCGCACAAGATGGAATTACTTCCCACGCCCTTGTGGCAAACTGCACATGGCCACTCTCCCTCGTCTTTGACAGTACCGCCACCAACCCTAGATATCATCACTTTTGTTTTATCTGCAGTTACCCTTAAACCCTTGTGCCCCATACCATCTCTCCACTTCCTAAATCTTTCCTCCGCCTCCCTTTCATTCTCTGCAATCAACACCAAATCATCGGCATACAACAACTCCCACGGGAGTCCGTTTCTAAAGTCACGTGAAAGGGCTTCAAGTACCATGATAAACAACATGGGACTCAAGACTGACCCCTGATGCACACCAACATTCACGGAAAACTCATCACTCAAATCTCCATTCACTCTCACCTGGGTGTGAACACCCACATACATGGCCATAACCACCCTAACCAGCCACTCCTCCAAGCCAAGCTTTCTCATTGCCCACTTCACCACCTCTCTAGGGACTCTGTCAAAGGCCTTTTCCAAATCAACAAAAACGAAATAAAGATCCCTTCTCCTACCAATATATTTTTCCTGAAGCTGTCGAACAATGAATATGGCATCAGTGGTCCCCCTACCTGGCATAAACCCAAACTGCATCTCATCAATATTCACTCTTTCTCTAATCATACCTTCTAAAACTCTCTCCATTACCTTCATTATCTGATCTAAAAGCTTTATACCTCTATAATTTCCTCTTTCCAGGGCATCACCCTTCCCTTTATACACATTTACAATTACACTCTTCAGCCAATCATCTGGAACAACACCATCCATCCATCATCCAATCCTACACTGCACCATGAGGAGCGTAGGAGCCCGGGGCTAGGCAGTTGGTCTCAACATTTAAGATGAGAGTGACCAGCCTCACTTATCCCTGAGTGGCATTCACTCATAAATATTCATATTTGTCAGGTCAGTGACTAACCGCACCCCTATACCTCCTGAGGCCTTCAACATTTCGGCAGTCAACCCAGACACACCTGCTGCCTTCCCCACCTTCATCCTGCCTATTGCCTCACTCACAGTACCTTCATCCTGCCTATTCCCTCAATCACAGTACCTTCATCCTGCCTATTGCCTCACTCACAGTACCTTCATCCTGCCTATTGCCTCACTCACAGTACCTTCATCCTGCCTATTGCCTCACGCACAGTACCTTCATCCTGCCTATTGCCTCACTCACAGTACCTTCATCCTGCCTATTGCCTCACTCACAGTACCTTCATCCTGCCTATTGCCTCACTAACAGTACCTTCATCCTGCCTATTGCCTCACTCACAGTACCTTCATCCTGCCTATTGCCTCACTCACAGTACCTTCATCCTGCCTATTGCCTCACTCACAGTACCTTCATCCTGCCTATTGCCTCACTCACAGTACCTTCATCCTGCCTATTGCCTCACTCACAGTACCTTCATCCTGCCTATTGCCTCACTCACAGTACCTTCATCCTGCCTATTGCCTCACTCACAGTACCTTCATCCTGCTTATTGCCTCACTCACAGTACCTTCATCCTGTTTGGCTTTGCCTCACTCACAGTACCTTCATCCTGCCAACTGCCTCACTCACAGTACCTTCATTCTGCTCTTGCTCTTCACTCACAGTACCTTCATGCCTATTGCCTCACTCACAGTACCTTCATCCTGCCTTAATCTGTCTCAAAAACAGTTTATAAATCCACCTAAACACCAAAATGACAGTATGTTCATCCTGCCTATTGCCTCACTCACAGTACCTTCATCCTGCCTATTGCCTCACTCACAGTACCTTCATCCTGCCTACTCACCAAAATGACAATGTTCACCCCACCTACTGGCTAATACTCATTAATCTAAGTCTAAATACAGTTTATAAATCCACCTAAACACCAAAATGACAATGTTCACCCCACCTATGGCTAAAACACATTAATCTAAGTCTAAAAACAGTTTATAAATCCACCTAAACACCAAAATGACAATGTTCACCCCACCTATGGCTAAAACACATTAATCTAAGTCTAAAAACAGTTTATAAATCCACCTAAACACCAAAATGACAATGTTCACCCCACCTATGGCTAAAACACATTAATCTAAGTCTAAAAACAGTTTATAAATCCACCTAAACACCAAAATGACAATGTTCACCCCACCTATGGCTAAAACACATTAATCTAAGTCTAAAAACAGTTTATAAATCCACCTAAACACCAAAATGACAATGTTCACCCCACCTATGGCTAAAACACATTAATCTAAGTCTAAAAACAGTTTATAAATCCACCTAAACACCAAAATGACAATGTTCACCCCACCTATGGCTAAAACACATTAATCTAAGTCTAAAAACAGTTTATAAATCCACCTAAACACCAAAATGACAATGTTCACCCCACCTATGGCTAAAACACATTAATCTAAGTCTAAAAACAGTTTATAAATCCACCTAAACACCAAAATGACAATGTTCACCCCACCTATGGCTAAAACACATTAATCTAAGTCTAAAAACAGTTTATAAATCCACCTAAACACCAAAATGACAATGTTCACCCCACCTATGGCTAAAACACATTAATCTAAGTCTAAAAACAGTTTATAAATCCACCTAAACACCAAAATGACAATGTTCACCCCACCTATGGCTAAAACACATTAATCTAAGTCTAAAAACAGTTTATAAATCCACCTAAACACCAAAATGACAATGTTCACCCCACCTATGGCTAAAACACATTAATCTAAGTCTAAAAACAGTTTATAAATCCACCTAAACACCAAAATGACAATGTTCACCCCACCTATGGCTAAAACACATTAATCTAAGTCTAAAAACAGTTTATAAATCCACCTAAACACCAAAATGACAATGTTCACCCCACCTATGGCTAAAACACATTAATCTAAGTCTAAAAACAGTTTATAAATCCACCTAAACACCAAAATGACAATGTTCACCCCACCTATGGCTAAAACACATTAATCTAAGTCTAAAAACAGTTTATAAATCCACCTAAACACCAAAATGACAATGTTCACCCCACCTATGGCTAAAACACATTAATCTAAGTCTAAAAACAGTTTATAAATCCACCTAAACACCAAAATGACAATGTTCACCCCACCTATGGCTAAAACACATTAATCTAAGTCTAAAAACAGTTTATAAATCCACCTAAACACCAAAATGACAATGTTCACCCCACCTATGGCTAAAACACATTAATCTAAGTCTAAAAACAGTTTATAAATCCACCTAAACACCAAAATGACAATGTTCACCCCACCTATGGCTAAAACACATTAATCTAAGTCTAAAAACAGTTTATAAATCCACCTAAACACCAAAATGACAATGTTCACCCCACCTATGGCTAAAACACATTAATCTAAGTCTAAAAACAGTTTATAAATCCACCTAAACACCAAAATGACAATGTTCACCCCACCTATGGCTAAAACACATTAATCTAAGTCTAAAAACAGTTTATAAATCCACCTAAACACCAAAATGACAATGTTCACCCCACCTATGGCTAAAACACATTAATCTAAGTCTAAAAACAGTTTATAAATCCACCTAAACACCAAAATGACAATGTTCACCCCACCTATGGCTAAAACACATTAATCTAAGTCTAAAAACAGTTTATAAATCCACCTAAACACCAAAATGACAATGTTCACCCCACCTATGGCTAAAACACATTAATCTAAGTCTAAAAACAGTTTATAAATCCACCTAAACACCAAAATGACAATGTTCACCCCACCTATGGCTAAAACACATTAATCTAAGTCTAAAAACAGTTTATAAATCCACCTAAACACCAAAATGACAATGTTCACCCCACCTATGGCTAAAACACATTAATCTAAGTCTAAAAACAGTTTATAAATCCACCTAAACACCAAAATGACAATGTTCACCCCACCTATGGCTAAAACACATTAATCTAAGTCTAAAAACAGTTTATAAATCCACCTAAACACCAAAATGACAATGTTCACCCCACCTATGGCTAAAACACATTAATCTAAGTCTAAAAACAGTTTATAAATCCACCTAAACACCAAAATGACAATGTTCACCCCACCTATGGCTAAAACACATTAATCTAAGTCTAAAAACAGTTTATAAATCCACCTAAACACCAAAATGACAATGTTCACCCCACCTATGGCTAAAACACATTAATCTAAGTCTAAAAACAGTTTATAAATCCACCTAAACACCAAAATGACAATGTTCACCCCACCTATGGCTAAAACACATTAATCTAAGTCTAAAAACAGTTTATAAATCCACCTAAACACCAAAATGACAATGTTCACCCCACCTATGGCTAAAACACATTAATCTAAGTCTAAAAACAGTTTATAAATCCACCTAAACACCAAAATGACAATGTTCACCCCACCTATGGCTAAAACACATTAATCTAAGTCTAAAAACAGTTTATAAATCCACCTAAACACCAAAATGACAATGTTCACCCCACCTATGGCTAAAACACATTAATCTAAGTCTAAAAACAGTTTATAAATCCACCTAAACACCAAAATGACAATGTTCACCCCACCTATGGCTAAAACACATTAATCTAAGTCTAAAAACAGTTTATAAATCCACCTAAACACCAAAATGACAATGTTCACCCCACCTATGGCTAAAACACATTAATCTAAGTCTAAAAACAGTTTATAAATCCACCTAAACACCAAAATGACAATGTTCACCCCACCTATGGCTAAAACACATTAATCTAAGTCTAAAAACAGTTTATAAATCCACCTAAACACCAAAATGACAATGTTCACCCCACCTATGGCTAAAACACATTAATCTAAGTCTAAAAACAGTTTATAAATCCACCTAAACACCAAAATGACAATGTTCACCCCACCTATGGCTAAAACACATTAATCTAAGTCTAAAAACAGTTTATAAATCCACCTAAACACCAAAATGACAATGTTCACCCCACCTATGGCTAAAACACATTAATCTAAGTCTAAAAACAGTTTATAAATCCACCTAAACACCAAAATGACAATGTTCACCCCACCTATGGCTAAAACACATTAATCTAAGTCTAAAAACAGTTTATAAATCCACCTAAACACCAAAATGACAATGTTCACCCCACCTATGGCTAAAACACATTAATCTAAGTCTAAAAACAGTTTATAAATCCACCTAAACACCAAAATGACAATGTTCACCCCACCTATGGCTAAAACACATTAATCTAAGTCTAAAAACAGTTTATAAATCCACCTAAACACCAAAATGACAATGTTCACCCCACCTATGGCTAAAACACATTAATCTAAGTCTAAAAACAGTTTATAAATCCACCTAAACACCAAAATGACAATGTTCACCCCACCTATGGCTAAAACACATTAATCTAAGTCTAAAAACAGTTTATAAATCCACCTAAACACCAAAATGACAATGTTCACCCCACCTATGGCTAAAACACATTAATCTAAGTCTAAAAACAGTTTATAAATCCACCTAAACACCAAAATGACAATGTTCACCCCACCTATGGCTAAAACACATTAATCTAAGTCTAAAAACAGTTTATAAATCCACCTAAACACCAAAATGACAATGTTCACCCCACCTATGGCTAAAACACATTAATCTAAGTCTAAAAACAGTTTATAAATCCACCTAAACACCAAAATGACAATGTTCACCCCACCTATGGCTAAAACACATTAATCTAAGTCTAAAAACAGTTTATAAATCCACCTAAACACCAAAATGACAATGTTCACCCCACCTATGGCTAAAACACATTAATCTAAGTCTAAAAACAGTTTATAAATCCACCTAAACACCAAAATGACAATGTTCACCCCACCTATGGCTAAAACACATTAATCTAAGTCTAAAAACAGTTTATAAATCCACCTAAACACCAAAATGACAATGTTCACCCCACCTATGGCTAAAACACATTAATCTAAGTCTAAAAACAGTTTATAAATCCACCTAAACACCAAAATGACAATGTTCACCCCACCTATGGCTAAAACACATTAATCTAAGTCTAAAAACAGTTTATAAATCCACCTAAACACCAAAATGACAATGTTCACCCCACCTATGGCTAAAACACATTAATCTAAGTCTAAAAACAGTTTATAAATCCACCTAAACACCAAAATGACAATGTTCACCCCACCTATGGCTAAAACACATTAATCTAAGTCTAAAAACAGTTTATAAATCCACCTAAACACCAAAATGACAATGTTCACCCCACCTATGGCTAAAACACATTAATCTAAGTCTAAAAACAGTTTATAAATCCACCTAAACACCAAAATGACAATGTTCACCCCACCTATGGCTAAAACACATTAATCTAAGTCTAAAAACAGTTTATAAATCCACCTAAACACCAAAATGACAATGTTCACCCCACCTATGGCTAAAACACATTAATCTAAGTCTAAAAACAGTTTATAAATCCACCTAAACACCAAAATGACAATGTTCACCCCACCTATGGCTAAAACACATTAATCTAAGTCTAAAAACAGTTTATAAATCCACCTAAACACCAAAATGACAATGTTCACCCCACCTATGGCTAAAACACATTAATCTAAGTCTAAAAACAGTTTATAAATCCACCTAAACACCAAAATGACAATGTTCACCCCACCTATGGCTAAAACACATTAATCTAAGTCTAAAAACAGTTTATAAATCCACCTAAACACCAAAATGACAATGTTCACCCCACCTATGGCTAAAACACATTAATCTAAGTCTAAAAACAGTTTATAAATCCACCTAAACACCAAAATGACAATGTTCACCCCACCTATGGCTAAAACACATTAATCTAAGTCTAAAAACAGTTTATAAATCCACCTAAACACCAAAATGACAATGTTCACCCCACCTATGGCTAAAACACATTAATCTAAGTCTAAAAACAGTTTATAAATCCACCTAAACACCAAAATGACAATGTTCACCCCACCTATGGCTAAAACACATTAATCTAAGTCTAAAAACAGTTTATAAATCCACCTAAACACCAAAATGACAATGTTCACCCCACCTATGGCTAAAACACATTAATCTAAGTCTAAAAACAGTTTATAAATCCACCTAAACACCAAAATGACAATGTTCACCCCACCTATGGCTAAAACACATTAACCTAAGTCTAAAAACAGTTTATAAATCCACCTAAACACCAAAATGACAATGTTCACCCCACCTATGGCTAAAACACATTAATCTAAGTCTAAAAACAGTTTATAAATCCACCTAAACACCAAAATGACAATGTTCACCCCACCTATGGCTAAAACACATTAATCTAAGTCTAAAAACAGTTTATAAATCCACCTAAACACCAAAATGACAATGTTCACCCCACCTATGGCTAAAACACATTAATCTAAGTCTAAAAACAGTTTATAAATCCACCTAAACACCAAAATGACAATGTTCACCCCACCTATGGCTAAAACACATTAATCTAAGTCTAAAAACAGTTTATAAATCCACCTAAACACCAAAATGACAATGTTCACCCCACCTATGGCTAAAACACATTAATCTAAGTCTAAAAACAGTTTATAAATCCACCTAAACACCAAAATGACAATGTTCACCCCACCTATGGCTAAAACACATTAATCTAAGTCTAAAAACAGTTTATAAATCCACCTAAACACCAAAATGACAATGTTCACCCCACCTATGGCTAAAACACATTAATCTAAGTCTAAAAACAGTTTATAAATCCACCTAAACACCAAAATGACAATGTTCACCCCACCTATGGCTAAAACACATTAATCTAAGTCTAAAAACAGTTTATAAATCCACCTAAACACCAAAATGACAATGTTCACCCCACCTATGGCTAAAACACATTAATCTAAGTCTAAAAACAGTTTATAAATCCACCTAAACACCAAAATGACAATGTTCACCCCACCTATGGCTAAAACACATTAATCTAAGTCTAAAAACAGTTTATAAATCCACCTAAACACCAAAATGACAATGTTCACCCCACCTATGGCTAAAACACATTAATCTAAGTCTAAAAACAGTTTATAAATCCACCTAAACACCAAAATGACAATGTTCACCCCACCTATGGCTAAAACACATTAATCTAAGTCTAAAAACAGTTTATAAATCCACCTAAACACCAAAATGACAATGTTCACCCCACCTATGGCTAAAACACATTAATCTAAGTCTAAAAACAGTTTATAAATCCACCTAAACACCAAAATGACAATGTTCACCCCACCTATGGCTAAAACACATTAACCTAAGTCTAAAAACAGTTTATAAATCCACCTAAACACCAAAATGACAATGTTCACCCCACCTATGGCTAAAACACATTAACCTAAGTCTAAAAACAGTTTATAAATCCACCTAAACACCAAAATGACAATGTTCACCCCACCTATGGCTAAAACACATTAATCTAAGTCTAAAAACAGTTTATAAATCCACCTAAACACCAAAATGACAATGTTCACCCCACCTATGGCTAAAACACATTAATCTAAGTCTAAAAACAGTTTATAAATCCACCTAAACACCAAAATGACAATGTTCACCCCACCTATGGCTAAAACACATTAATCTAAGTCTAAAAACAGTTTATAAATCCACCTAAACACCAAAATGACAATGTTCACCCCACCTATGGCTAAAACACATTAATCTAAGTCTAAAAACAGTTTATAAATCCACCTAAACACCAAAATGACAATGTTCACCCCACCTATGGCTAAAACACATTAATCTAAGTCTAAAAACAGTTTATAAATCCACCTAAACACCAAAATGACAATGTTCACCCCACCTATGGCTAAAACACATTAATCTAAGTCTAAAAACAGTTTATAAATCCACCTAAACACCAAAATGACAATGTTCACCCCACCTATGGCTAAAACACATTAATCTAAGTCTAAAAACAGTTTATAAATCCACCTAAACACCAAAATGACAATGTTCACCCCACCTATGGCTAAAACACATTAATCTAAGTCTAAAAACAGTTTATAAATCCACCTAAACACCAAAATGACAATGTTCACCCCACCTATGGCTAAAACACATTAATCTAAGTCTAAAAACAGTTTATAAATCCACCTAAACACCAAAATGACAATGTTCACCCCACCTATGGCTAAAACACATTAATCTAAGTCTAAAAACAGTTTATAAATCCACCTAAACACCAAAATGACAATGTTCACCCCACCTATGGCTAAAACACATTAATCTAAGTCTAAAAACAGTTTATAAATCCACCTAAACACCAAAATGACAATGTTCACCCCACCTATGGCTAAAACACATTAATCTAAGTCTAAAAACAGTTTATAAATCCACCTAAACACCAAAATGACAATGTTCACCCCACCTATGGCTAAAACACATTAATCTAAGTCTAAAAACAGTTTATAAATCCACCTAAACACCAAAATGACAATGTTCACCCCACCTATGGCTAAAACACATTAATCTAAGTCTAAAAACAGTTTATAAATCCACCTAAACACCAAAATGACAATGTTCACCCCACCTATGGCTAAAACACATTAATCTAAGTCTAAAAACAGTTTATAAATCCACCTAAACACCAAAATGACAATGTTCACCCCACCTATGGCTAAAACACATTAATCTAAGTCTAAAAACAGTTTATAAATCCACCTAAACACCAAAATGACAATGTTCACCCCACCTATGGCTAAAACACATTAATCTAAGTCTAAAAACAGTTTATAAATCCACCTAAACACCAAAATGACAATGTTCACCCCACCTATGGCTAAAACACATTAATCTAAGTCTAAAAACAGTTTATAAATCCACCTAAACACCAAAATGACAATGTTCACCCCACCTATGGCTAAAACACATTAATCTAAGTCTAAAAACAGTTTATAAATCCACCTAAACACCAAAATGACAATGTTCACCCCACCTATGGCTAAAACACATTAATCTAAGTCTAAAAACAGTTTATAAATCCACCTAAACACCAAAATGACAATGTTCACCCCACCTATGGCTAAAACACATTAATCTAAGTCTAAAAACAGTTTATAAATCCACCTAAACACCAAAATGACAATGTTCACCCCACCTATGGCTAAAACACATTAATCTAAGTCTAAAAACAGTTTATAAATCCACCTAAACACCAAAATGACAATGTTCACCCCACCTATGGCTAAAACACATTAATCTAAGTCTAAAAACAGTTTATAAATCCACCTAAACACCAAAATGACAATGTTCACCCCACCTATGGCTAAAACACATTAACCTAAGTCTAAAAACAGTTTATAAATCCACCTAAACACCAAAATGACAATGTTCACCCCACCTATGGCTAAAACACATTAATCTAAGTCTAAAAACAGTTTATAAATCCACCTAAACACCAAAATGACAATGTTCACCCCACCTATGGCTAAAACACATTAACCTAAGTCTAAAAACAGTTTATAAATCCACCTAAACACCAAAATGACAATGTTCACCCCACCTATGGCTAAAACACATTAACCTAAGTCTAAAAACAGTTTATAAATCCACCTAAACACCAAAATGACAATGTTCACCCCACCTATGGCTAAAACACATTAACCTAAGTCTAAAAACAGTTTATAAATCCACCTAAACACCAAAATGACAATGTTCACCCCACCTATGGCTAAAACACATTAATCTAAGTCTAAAAACAGTTTATAAATCCACCTAAACACCAAAATGACAATGTTCACCCCACCTATGGCTAAAACACATTAATCTAAGTCTAAAAACAGTTTATAAATCCACCTAAACACCAAAATGACAATGTTCACCCCACCTATGGCTAAAACACATTAATCTAAGTCTAAAAACAGTTTATAAATCCACCTAAACACCAAAATGACAATGTTCACCCCACCTATGGCTAAAACACATTAATCTAAGTCTAAAAACAGTTTATAAATCCACCTAAACACCAAAATGACAATGTTCACCCCACCTATGGCTAAAACACATTAACCTAAGTCTAAAAACAGTTTATAAATCCACCTAAACACCAAAATGACAATGTTCACCCCACCTATGGCTAAAACACATTAATCTAAGTCTAAAAACAGTTTATAAATCCACCTAAACACCAAAATGACAATGTTCACCCCACCTATGGCTAAAACACATTAATCTAAGTCTAAAAACAGTTTATAAATCCACCTAAACACCAAAATGACAATGTTCACCCCACCTATGGCTAAAACACATTAATCTAAGTCTAAAAACAGTTTATAAATCCACCTAAACACCAAAATGACAATGTTCACCCCACCTATGGCTAAAACACATTAATCTAAGTCTAAAAACAGTTTATAAATCCACCTAAACACCAAAATGACAATGTTCACCCCACCTATGGCTAAAACACATTAATCTAAGTCTAAAAACAGTTTATAAATCCACCTAAACACCAAAATGACAATGTTCACCCCACCTATGGCTAAAACACATTAATCTAAGTCTAAAAACAGTTTATAAATCCACCTAAACACCAAAATGACAATGTTCACCCCACCTATGGCTAAAACACATTAATCTAAGTCTAAAAACAGTTTATAAATCCACCTAAACACCAAAATGACAATGTTCACCCCACCTATGGCTAAAACACATTAATCTAAGTCTAAAAACAGTTTATAAATCCACCTAAACACCAAAATGACAATGTTCACCCCACCTATGGCTAAAACACATTAATCTAAGTCTAAAAACAGTTTATACATCCACCTAAACACCAAAATGACAATGTTCACCCCACCTATGGCTAAAACACATTAATCTAAGTCTAAAAACAGTTTATAAATCCACCTAAACACCAAAATGACAATGTTCACCCCACCTATGGCTAAAACACATTAATCTAAGTCTAAAAACAGTTTATAAATCCACCTAAACACCAAAATGACAATGTTCACCCCACCTATGGCTAAAACACATTAATCTAAGTCTAAAAACAGTTTATAAATCCACCTAAACACCAAAATGACAATGTTCACCCCACCTATGGCTAAAACACATTAATCTAAGTCTAAAAACAGTTTATAAATCCACCTAAACACCAAAATGACAATGTTCACCCCACCTATGGCTAAAACACATTAATCTAAGTCTAAAAACAGTTTATAAATCCACCTAAACACCAAAATGACAATGTTCACCCCACCTATGGCTAAAACACATTAATCTAAGTCTAAAAACAGTTTATAAATCCACCTAAACACCAAAATGACAATGTTCACCCCACCTATGGCTAAAACACATTAATCTAAGTCTAAAAACAGTTTATAAATCCACCTAAACACAATTTTAGTCTAAAATATTATCAAAATCGGTTAGAAATAAAAAGCCATCGTTGAACTGGAATTGGGCCATCGTTAGGCAGGGTATGGTGGTATTTCTACCCGAATCGTTAAGCCAGGGTATTGCATCGAGGGGTATTGTATATTGATGTATTCCTGTAATGAAAACCACTTACAGTAATCACTCCAATATCCGGATGCCCAATATCCGAACATCCCCACTACCCGGACATAATCCTCCTGGGATGCCACGTTGAGTACACCGCTTCCCGTCCGATCAGCAAAGTTAAGCAACGTTGGGTCTGGTTACTACTTGGATGGGTGACCGCCTGGGAACACCAGATGCTGTTGGCATCCCTACATCAAGTGGGGTTGGTGGAGGATTAGTGCCCCTCCCTGTAAAACAATTAACTCTAAGCCCTTGGCCACCCCGTTTGGGATACATGGCGTCTGGCAATGGATGGATGGATGGAAAACGATTTTTTGCCATCCGTTTCATACTGAACTTTTTTCCCTACTATACTTACCTCATTTCACTCTTTAATGACCTTAATTGGTGTGGATAGGGTGTTAGGAGCTAGGCATGTGCAGCAGGAAGGTGTTTTTCTGAGTTAGGCTACAGGGTTAGGGTCCATGGGTACCACTCACTTGATGTAGTGCTGCCTACTTCTTCCTTAGCCTTTATCATTCTTTTTCTGTGCCTGTCCTCCTCTCTTCCTATTTCTCACCATCATCCACTCACTTGATGTAGTGCTGCCTACTTCTTCCTTAGCCTTTATCATTCTTTTTCTGTGCCTGTCCTCCTCTCTTCCTATTTCTCACCATCATCCACTCACTTGATGTAGTGCTGCCTACTTCTTCCTTAGCCTTTATCATTCTTTTTCTGTGCCTGTCCTCCTCTCTTCCTATTTCTCACCATCATCCACTCACTTGATGTAGTGCTGCCTACTTCTTCCTTAGCCTTTATCATTCTTTTTTCTGTGCCTGTCCTCCTCTCTTCCTATTTCTCACCATCATCCACTCACTTGATGTAGTGCTGCCTACTTCTTCCTTAGCCTGTATCATTCTTTTTCTGTGCCTGTCCTCCTCTCTTCCTATTTCTCACCATCATCCACTCACTTGATGTAGTGCTGCCTACTTCTTCCTTAGCCTGTATCATTCTTTTTCTGTGCCTGTCCTCCTCTCTTCCTATTTCTCACCATCATCCACTCACTTGATGTAGTGCTGCCTACTTCTTCCTTAGCCTTTATCATTCTTTTTCTGTGCCTGTCCTCCTCTCTTCCTATTTCTTACCATCATCCACTCACTTGATGTAGTGCTGCCTACTTCTTCCTTAGCCTGTATCATTCTTTTTCTGTGCCTGTCCTCCTCTCTTCCTATTTCTCACCATCATCCACTCACTTGATGTAGTGCTGCCTACTTCTTCCTTAGCCTTTATCATTCTTTTTCTGTGCCTGTCCTCCTCTCTTCCTATTTCTCACCATCATCCACTCACTTGATGTAGTGCTGCCTACTTCTTCCTTAGCCTTTATCATTCTTTTTCTGTGCCTGTCCTCCTCTCTTCCTATTTCTCCCATCTTTCCTGTCACTTCTTATTGCTTTTCTTTCCTTTACAGGTGGCTTTACATTGAGTGACAAGCCAAATGGTTTCCTGTAAGCCAGGAAACCATTTACAACGCTGGGTGGTAACCATATAACCAAACCATACGTGCTGCCTACGTGTCAACAAGTGGGTTGGTGGAGGGTTAGTGCCCCTCCCTGTAAAACAAATAACTCAGAGTCAAATGGCCACCCCTTACGGGATTATGGCGTCTGGCAATAAACAGTGGTCGCATTGTGCAAAATCATCAACATTATTAATTATTCTAACACTCTCTGCAATTACCCTAAAAAATGTATAAAGAATTGAGTCAGTAACTATTACTGTTCTCAGAGATGAAACAAAGCAATGATTTACACGTGTATGAGTTGCAATTACCAACAATGTCACTGTCACATTACACACAATCACCAAAATTTCTGTTTGGTATTTGTTTGACAATCCCTGGTCTTACCCTCACCCAAACAGAAAAATAATTGGGTTGACATCTATTATACAACCATACGGACACAGCCTAACTTTTATTATTTTGACTCACTGCCCCATTAGTCAATCCCTGGTCTTACCCATTAGCAGTGTACAGGCTTGGGGCTAAATTATTGTCTTGGCATTATACGATAACCATTCACTAGCCAAGGAGCAACATCATTTATATATATATATATATATATATATATATATATATATATATATATATATATATATCTATAGGCCACAAAATTCAACCTCAATCACCAGCTTTCAACCCCTAAATCACCGCAAAATCACCCCCAAGATGTCACTCTTCCTCTCCAGTGATTTATTTCTTAGTCTTGAAACTAATTATTGGCAGATTTCGGCCCGTATGGTACACATCAACCAGCCCTGGAGACGCCGGGAAATTTTATCAGCCACATCTCACAACATCACACTATATTACACACATCATATAACATCAAATTACTCCCGAGAGCGTCCGTAATAGGTACTGGTGCTTACATCAGCTTTAAATGGACAATATCAGGGAGAAAGGCGATAAATAACAGAGATACTTACCTGGAAAACATGTCGCCGATGACGCAGGGCGATGAGAGATTTGAAACAAACGGTGCAGTTCAACAATATCTCAAATCGTTTAACTATACCTAAATATCTATTCAGAAAAATTATGTCATCTTTCCTGCTAATTCTTTATGCAATATATTAGTCGTATAATGTACAGGTAGATTTGAAACTAGCGCGAGACTGACCCACTGCCTGTCACGGGAAAGCCACCAAATGGTAGCGCGAATGTGTGCCTTACGGTCGCCATATTTAAACACCAACACTCCTTGCCTCCACTATTATTCTTGCTTCCTCTGTCATCGCTGCTTCTATTTATACACAAATATCATAATACAAAAATATATATAAGATTATGATTTTTTCTGCCTAGATCTACAAATTATATGGGGTACATTTAGCCAAGAGTAGGAATTAACGTCATTCTAGTAGCTTCACTGCAGAACGTAGCTTTTCAATTTTATAACGATCTTAACCTGTGTTACAATCTCTCTCAAATCATCTTGTCAGGCTGCCCTCTCCCCACCACATACCCACTTCTCCACTCCATCCCTCCATCTCATCCCTGGTCCCCCCCTCCACCACATTCATATACACTCCTAGTTAGTCTCTCACTCTCCATCCTCGCCACTCAATCCCTCCATTTCATTCTTGGTCTCCCCGTCCACCTCGCTCACATACATTCCTATTTGCTGTTGTAAAAGAAAATTAAACTTGATTATAAAGTTTTATAAAACGATGAGTGGTTTGAATCAAATTAGCCATCCACGGCCTACACCCACGTCCGAAGTTGCACTGCAGCCAACCAATGAGTCACCCGTCCGTCATAACCCCTATTCCTGCAACCACCACTTAGTATTAAAGGTGTGGCGGTTTACCCAGTCCCGTCTGATGAAAACACACCAGTTATACCGGTACGTATAAATAGGTTAAGTGCATCAATTCCATGAGATATTTCTTATTGTATGGTTCGTACCGTATCGTTTATAAAGGCTCCAGTATGCTTGCATGTGTCGGCCTTGGTCACCCACGCTCTTCACGTTGCTCGATCTCTGGCAGCCTCTATGACCTCGTCCCAGGTCTTTTTCGGTCTGCCTGCCCCCGACCTTTACACTTTTCACTTTCCGCACCCAGCTGTCATCCTCCAGCCTCTCCACATGCCCAAACCATCTCAGTCTACCGCTCCTCATCACAACACCAATACACTCCAGCCCCATCCTTCCTTCCAAACCATCTCAATCTACCTCTCCTCATCACAACACCAATACACTCCAGTCCCATCCTTCCTCCCAAACCATCTCAGTCTACCCCTCCTCATCACAACACCACTACACTCCAGCCCCATCCTTCCTCCCAAACCATCTCAATCTACCCCTCCTCATCACAACACCACTACACTCCAGCCCCATCCTTCCTCCCAAACCATCTCAATCTTCTCCTCATCACAACACCAATACACTCCAGTCCCATCCTTCCTCCCAAACCATCTCAATCTACCTCTCCTCATTACAACAGTACTCTCAACTCCCATCCTTCCTTTCAACTCTTCCTTCGTAAACCTAGCCCCCTCAGGCCTGGCATTCAAGAACACACTACACATCCATCAAATCATTGTCATTTCTGTTAGTCTGAGTCTACGAATATCCTCTGCCTTTACTGCCAGGCCTCATTACCAAACAGCATTACGCTCCTAACACCGCAAACTAGCACCAAACGTTTGTAACAATGCTTTAAATTTATCGTCGTGTGTAGCAGCAAGACTATTTATCATATTTTAGCGGGAGAGATGACAGTATTTGTGTATGATATCGTGTGCTGGGCGTTGTGTTTATATTCCTTGATGTGTGTGTGGATGTGCTGCCATATCGTGTAGTGGATGGCGTGGGTTTGTGGAGGCTGAGGCAAGAATTTGTGTGCCTCTCATGTCTAGATGATCCTCGACTTTGAAGACTTTGGTTTCTTGATGTGCAGTAGGTGGTCTGTGGGTGTAGTAGCTGTGCAGCCTGTGATTATTTTTAGGGCCTTGTTCTTAAAGACAACACACAGCTGCATGCACGGCCTCCTGATATCCACCCTTCTGAATCCTACCTCCCTCGTGAGGACAGGGTCCACCTGGCCAGGCTGAGATGTGGGCATCATCCAGCCCTCTTGAGTTACCAGAAGAGGCTGGATGACTCCGTCGCTGATGCCTGTCCAGGATGCAACACAGCACCCCATACTATTAAGCACATTATGCAAGACTGCATTGCACACAATCTGCAACACAGCAGCCCATATTATTAAGCACATTATGCAAGACTGCATTGCACACAATCTGCAACACAGCACCCCATACTATTAAGCACATTATGCAAGACTGCATTGCACACAATCTGCAACACAGCAGCCCATATTATTAAGCACATTATGCAAGACTGCATTGCACACAATCTGCAACACAGCACCCCATACTATTAAGCACATTATGCAAGACTGCATTGCACACAATCTGCAACACAGCACCCCATACTATTAAGCACATTATGCAAGACTGCATTGCACACAATCTGCAACACAGCACCCCATACTATTAAGCACATTATGCAAGACTGCATTGCACACAATCTGCAACACAGCACCCCATACTATTAAGCACATTATGCAAGACTGCATTGCACACAATCTGCAACACAGCACCCCATACTATTAAGCACATTATGCAAGACTGCATTGCACACAATCACCTACGCCAACAACACAACATACGGTACACTCCTTGAGAGCTCTGTGGGAAAGCCCGGTCTCGGCCGTGGCCTTCCTTAGGGACTCGAGGCTGTTCGACCAGACTGCCTAGGCAACAACTACTACTACTACTACTAGTACTACTACTACCACCACATTTTAGCGTGGCACACGAGCGAATGTGATGAATTGTTTAGCTGAATTACGTGATACAGTTCAAGGCTATACACATGCTATTACCTTTAGCGTGAGCAGGCTGGCAGGCAGGATGGGGGCGGTATTCTGGTACGGTCATGAAGCTTACCAACACCTCTTTCTTACCGGTTTATTTCTGATTGTGTTCCGTTAATACATTCTTCTATGATCAGGGAAAAGGGGAAAAAGAAGTGTGTGGTAATCACAGGGGCATTTGTCTTAGCGTAACAAGAAAAGTATGTGGTAAGATATTGACAGAGTTAGGGAAATAAGAACAGGGAGGTTTTAGGAAGGAAAGAGGTTGTGTAGATCAGATATGCTTAGGTCTTTAGTGGAAACATTTCTAGAGAAGGGAAAGAAGTTGTATACGGCCTTCGTGGATTTGGAGAAAGCATATGACAGGGTGGATAGACAAGGATTGTGGAAAGTATTAAGAATATATGGAGAATATGGGAGGTTGCTGAAGGCCGTGAAGGGTATTTATGAGGGTGCTAAGGATGTGGTGCGTGTGGATAGTGAACTGAGTGAATTTTTCTCTTTGAATGTTGGGTTGAAACAGGGATGTGTCATGTCCTCATGGTTGTTCAATCTGTATATGGATGGGGTTATAGAAGAGATACACGGTAGGGCAGTGGATGTTGGAGCGGCCCTAATGAGAGACAGCAGCGTTTGGAAACTCCCTGAATAGTAAGATCTCGCAACTAACGTGTAATAGGTACCAAAAACCACTCGTTACAAGCGACTTCGTTAGATGCCGACACTTAAACATAGAGAAAATTATAATTGGTAAAAAAAAACTGGATCTATCTATCTATCTATTGCCAGACGCCTCAATCCCGTTTGGGGTGGCCACAAACAAATCGCCTCCAAGTCGCCGTCCCCCCCCATTTCACTGCCCTGCTCCCAACTCACACCCCCCTCTCTCATATACCTCTCCACCCCATCCCTCCATCTCATCCTCGGCCTCCCCCTCCCTCTTCCCCCCTCCACCTCACTCACATACACTCTCCTCGTCAGTCTTTCACCCTCCATCCTCTCCACATGGATCTAACCCCTATTTTCACTCATGATGTTAAGTTATTGTCGTTAATTTGTCATATAATCATACATAGAGATATAAAAAATTAACTAGACGAAATAATGTGGATTACTCACCTGTGGTATCCGAGGCGGGAAGGAAGGCTACAGGGCCGCTCCTTGTCACCTACGCCACCAGCACCACCACCCTCGCCCCACCTCTCGCTCTCCATTGCCTCTCGCTCTCCATTCCCCGAGGTTCGCTATCTTTTTGTCTACATTCTTTTCCTTCCCAACAAATCCAGAAAAGTCATCATGAATGTCACCACGAAGACTGCCTATGCTTTCATCGACGTCACTCACAGTCTTATCCTTCATTTCCTTCACTCAGTCTCTTAGTCTTCATTTCCATCATCACTCACAGTCTTATCCTTCATTTCCATCATCACTCACAGTCTTATCCTTCATTTCCTTCATCACTCACAGTCTTATCCTTCATTTCCATCATCACTCACACTCTTATCCTTCATTTCCATCATCACTCACAGTCTTATCCTTCATTTCCTTCATCACTCACACTCTTATCCTTCATTTCCATCATCACTCACAGTCTTATTCTTCATTTCCATCATCACTCACACTCTTATCCTTCATTTCCATCATCACTCACACTCTTATCCTTCATTTCCATCATCACTCACACTCTTATCGTTCATTTCCTTCACTCAGTCTCTTATCCTTCATTTCCATCATCACTCACACTCTTATCCTTCATTTCCAACATCACTCACACTCTTATCCTTCATTTCCAACATCACTCACACTCTTATCCTTCATTTCCAACATCACTCACAGTCTTATCCTTCATTTCCATCATCACTCACAGTCTTATCCTTCATTTCCATCATCACTCACAGTCTTATCCTTCATTTCCATCATCACTCACACTCTTATCCTTCATTTCCATCATCACTCACACTCTTATCCTTCATTTCCATCATCACTCACACTCTTATCCTTCATTTCCAACATCACTCACACTCTTATCCTTCATTTCCATCATCACTCACACTCTTATCCTTCATTTCCATCATCACTCACACTCTTATCCTTCATTTCCATCATCACTCACACTCTTATCCTTCATTTCCAACATCACTCACACTCTTATCCTTCATTTCCATCATCACTCACAGTCTTATCCTTCATTTCCATCATCACTCACAGTCTTATCCTTCATTTCCATCATCACTCACAGTCTTATCCTTCATTTCCATCATCACTCACAGTCTTATCCTTCATTTCCATCATCACTCACAGTCTTATCCTTCATTTCCATCATCACTCACAGTCTTATCCTTCATTTCCATCATCACTCACACTCTTATCCTTCATTTCCATCATCACTCACACTCTTATCCTTCATTTCCATCGAGATTTGCCACAACTTCCCCAAGCTCATGGCGTTTGTTTAAATATTCGGTGATACCGGTAACAGTTTATCTTCTTTCATTCACTTTCTTGGCATATTCACTGAGCTGGTTTAGTTTCTGCAGCAAAGGGTAACATCTTTCCCGCCCACGCACTAGACCAAAAAAAAAGGCGAAAGATTTATGCGTTTTGAAGGGAAACCAGAGTTATGCACTAGACCAAGGTGGCGACAGATTTGAACCGCTCGCCCGGGATTTTTTTTCGTTAGACGGAAACTTCCTCGTTAAGATACGAGTATGGGTAGAGGTCCAATGGTGTCGTTAGATGCGAGATCACACTGTAAATTCCTCACTTGTCATAACGAGGCTGATGTGGCAGTGGTATCTGTGGCCATGAAGTCACCGCGGAGTTGTTTATCACACGTCTGCCTTCCCCGTCTGACATGCGGTAACTGAACCTGGTGCCTGGTGCATGGGACAATGATGCTTCCAGGTAGACAGTATGGCGTCACGGATCTAACCGACTTACATATACTCCCCTCCCCTGCAAGAGCGATACTGAGGGGCACCGCAGCACCGAATATAATAATAATGACGTATAGAAAAGGGGAGGAAAGGAAGGAAGGTAAAGAATGATTGTGTATAATTATGTGATGAGTGTTATGCAACCAGGACGACGACACGACGGCAGGAACTAGGCCTTAGTTTAAACTCCCGCCGGCCTTACTGAGAGTTCCTGGTTGCATTGTGTCAAGTGCATGTATTTTTTTTTTTTAATAAAGTAGGAGAGGAAGAAATTAGACTAAGAGAAATTGGTGTTATACAGGCAGAGGCAGACTGCTTGGCACCGCGTAGGGGGGCGGGGCTTGCAACAGAGAAAATTCCCAGATAATGAAGGGGAGCCTCATGTAACTTACACGACTCTACACTGTCCATTGTACAGTATTTTCGTTTTTTTTTCTCTCTCTCCTTTTGTTTTTGAATTGCCTCCATGTTAAGTTCTTTTTTTTTCCTTAATGGCGGTGGTGTAACAAATGTCCATATTGACCTGTTGACACTCAGTGGATTGTGTTCTCCATTCTTTCCAGCTAATCTACAGTTTATCACATCATTCCTGGCTTATTTCCCAGTGATATCTACTGTAAATTGCATTCGGATTCTACATTCATTTTGCTTTGTACTGTGATCGTATCGTATCGTTTGTAAAAGCTCCAATAAGCTTGCAGGCGTCGGCCTTGGTCACCTGATGGCTCTCCACGCTACTCGATCTCTGGCAGCCTCCCATTTCAGTCCCTTATCCCTGAGGTCACACTTTATGACCTCGTCTCAGGGTTTTTTTCGGTCTGCCTCTCGCAACCCCACCCCCGACGTTCACACTCTGTAGAGCAGCATGCAACTTGAGGAACAGGACATAAAAACTCGGGTCAGCCTCACACGTATATTGCCACAGAGTCAACACTTATTACACCTTAACACGACACACTGTACAGGTTAACTATACAATAGGACTCTGGTTGGGCTGCTGGGGACTTGTGCTTCTCACAGGTGTCGTCCAGGTGTGGCTGGGGTCCCATCAGGTGTGCCTTCCCGCAGGAGGCACAGGACAGCTGCCAGGGGCTGGGTGGTCTGGAGTGGGCTGCTGGGCGGCATGGAGGGAGGGCCTTCCCTAGTGGGGCCTCGATGAGAAGGTCGGCCCTCGGGACTGCGGCCAAACAGGGTGAGCAGGTGTGCTTGCTTGTGCCCACTCCTGGAGGAGAACTGCTTGCCAATAGGGCTGGGAGGTCACACCCCAGAGTCCTGGGGGCACCCCGGGGTGACTGAGGGCTGCGGTCTCGCTCGGGTCGAGTCGCCGTCAGAGGCTGCCTGCAGCGTCCCTTCCTCATGGAGTCTGACAGGGAGGGGCATCGTTGGGGCGTTGGCGCCTTTGACAGTACCACCACCAACCCTAGATATCATCACTTTTGTTTTATCTGCATTAACCCTCCGGCCCTTGTGCCCCATACCATGTATATTACACACAAAGAATACAGCGCCTTGACACAACACAATGTGATACATTACACACACTACATGAACTACAAGGCGCTGAGTCTGGCACTAATGGAGTTGTGGGCTAATAAGAAAACTGCAGGTGGTGGCCAGGTGTGGCAGGTGTGTCATCAGGTGTGGCAGGTGTGTCGTCAGGTGTGGCAGGTGTGTCGTCAGGTGTGGCAGATGTGTCGTCAGGTGTGGCAGGTGTGTCGTCAGGTGTGGCAGATGTGTCGTCAGGTGTGGCAGGTGTGTCGTCAGGTGTGGCAGGTGTGTCGCCAGGTGTGTCGCCAGGTGTGGCAGATGTGTCGCCAGGTGTGGCAGGTGTGTCGTCAGGTGTGGCAGGTGTGTCGCCAGGTGTGGCAGATGTGTCATCAGGTGTGCACTCTCTGAAGGGGCGCAGCACCATTGTTGTACTCTGGATCGTCAGGTGTGGCTGCTGGCTGGTGTAGAGGGAGGCCTTTCACTGGAGGGGCCTCCGTCAGTGCATCGTCCCTCTGGGCTGGGGCCAAACAGGTCGAGTAGGCGCGCTGCCTTGTGCCTGCCCTTGGTGGAGGACGGTCTGCCGGCCTGTCTAGGGGGGTCTGGGCTGGGTGTACTGGGGGCGCCCCTCTGCGTCTGGTGTCTACGGTCTCACTTTCGTCGGGACTCTGACAGGCGCTGCCTGCAGTCTCTCTTCCTTCGGGAGTCCGACAGTGACTGGTGACTTAGTGGCGCTGGCTGTACTGAGTGCACCCCAGGACTCACCATAGGGCCTCTCCAGACCCCTTCCCGTAGTAACTCGGCAGGGGAGCTGCTCTGCCCCTGGAGGAGTGAGGTGAGCAAGGGTTGTGGTCCTTTATAAGTCCCAAAGGTTCGGCATATGTGGCCCGCACAGTGGGCAGGGCCTCCCCAGTGGGCACGGTGGGCCAGCCATGGTTCGCTGGGCCCTGGGACTGCGAGAGGACCACAGTGGGCATTGTGGCGGTCCTGTTGGTGGTTGTAGGTGAAAGAAGCAGGCTGGGCGTCCCTTCCCTGACAAGCACGGAGGTCAGCCTTTCCCCAGTGAGTATGCAGGGAGTCACCGCAGTCCTCCATGGGGAGTCTGCCGGCACACAGATCCTGCTGTGATCCTGGTGCAGCGCTGGTCCAGGTGGAGGGTCATGCAGCACGGCGACGCACCTCTCCTGGAGTCCACCGAGGGGACGAGCGGCACGTGGAGGCTGGGGACATATACCCGTCTTGTCCTCTTCTCGCCCCTCTATAAGGCCTCCCCTTAGCACTACCCCATACCCATCTCGTACTTACCTTCTACATACGTCAGCCTCTGTTGTACCAGCTACTAGGGACCTTTCTTGACCGACTACATCAAGTGAGTGGATGGTATGTGTCCTAAATACCACAGGGAGGGGTACAAAAAACACACATCTTTGTAAAATTCTTAGTTTATGAAATCTTACAAATACAATACTGTACAGCGCAGCGAAAATATAAGAACAGTAGCAACGGTTATCTTAATTGTTACAATGTTGGTCCCTGGCGTGTGTGTGTGTGTGTGTGTGTGTGTGTGTGTGTGTGTGTGTGTGTGTGTGTGTGTGTGTGTGTGTGTGTGTACTGGAATGTGTATGTATGTATGTAGGAATTTAAGTATATATGTACTGTGTGTGTGTGTGTGTGTGTGTGTGTGTGTGTGTGTGTGTGTGTGTGTGTGTTTTGTGTGTGTGTGTGTGTGTGTGTGTGTGTGTGTGTGTGTGTGTGTGTGTGTTATAATGTTGGTCCCTGGCGTGTGTGTGTGTGTGTGTGTGTGTGTGTGTGTGTGTGTGTGTGTGTGTTATAATGTTGGTCCCTGGCGTGTGTGTGTGTGTGTGTGTGTGTGTGTGTGTGTGTGTGTGTGTACTGGAATGTGTATGTATGTATGTAGGAATTTAAGTATATATGTACTGTGTGTGTGTGTGTGTGTGTGTGTGTGTGTGTGTGTGTACTGGAATGTGTATGTATGTAGGAATTTAAGTATATATGTATTGTGTGTGTGTGTGTGTGTGTGTGTGTGTGTGTGTGTGTGTGTGTGTGTGTGTGTGTGTGTGTGTGTGTGTGTGTATACTGGAATGTGTATGGATGTGTGTGTATGTATGTATTGTTACGATAAAACTTGTCCCTTGAGTGTGTACGTATGTGTGTGTGTGTGTATGTATGTACTGGAATGCATGTGTGTATGTGTGAATGCACGAATGTGTGTGTATGCATGTGTGTATGCATGTATGTGTAAGTATATGTGTGTACTGGAATATGTGTGTGTGTGTGTGTGTGTGTGTGTGTATGCATGTGTATGTACGTACTGGAATGCTTACATGTACTATAATACATATGTACTACTTCAAATGTAATGCACATAACATCACTACCACTCTTGTCGTTGTTCGTTGATGCTGACGAGTGGATCAGACCTATCAATCACAGGTAAGCCAGTGGTGGTGTGGTGCGGTGGTACACTACATACACCGTGTGGGGGTCCGCCGCCCCCCTGTGGTACACACCGCCCCACCAGGGTCCTCCCCACGGCCACCTGCAGCCAAATATCACCAGATGTGGCTCCTGGGCGCACGCCGCATATTCTCCACCCAGGGTCCATCACGTGTACGCATTATCTTGTGTAGGTTTTCGTGACGTCACATGAGATCATAAGCAGCGTACACAAAGACCAATTACACACACACGAAGACATACATGTGTACGTTTTTGTGGTGGCGTTCACGGGTATGCTTGGCAGTTAAGCTCCCTAACACCTCTTCCTTAGTGATTTATTCCTTGGATATGGCTGAATAATATCCCTTTGTATGTTATTTATGCAGATTATGGTGATACTGGAAATATAAACAAAATAAACCACTTAGGAAAAGGTGTTAGGGAGCTTTATGCAGAGTATGGTGATATTGGAAGGATTTATGTAACACAGAATAGGACGGCATGGTGTAATATAATAAATCAATTAGGAAAAGGTGTTAGGGAGCTTTATGCAGAGTACGATCTACATAACGCTGAAGTCAGTAAGGTGTAATAAATAAAATAAATCAGTTAGGAAAAGGTGTTAGGGAGGTTAATGCAGAGTATGGTGATACTGGATGGATTTAAATAGAACAGGACTGTCTATCCATCTATCTATTGCCAGACACCTTCACCCAGTATAGGGTGGCCACAAACAAATCGCCTCCACGTCACCCTGTCCCCTGCCACTTCACTGCCCTGCTCCCAGCTCACACCCCCCTCTCTCATATACCTCTCCACCCCATCCCTCCATCTCATCCTTGGCCTCCGCCTCCCTCTGCCCCTCTCCACCTCACTCACATATACTCTCCTTGTCAGTCTCTCACCCTCCATCCTCTCCACACGGCCAAACCACCTCAGTGTGTTCCTCCTAACGCTTCCTATCACATCCACATCCACACCACAACGCTCCTTTATATCCTCATTTGTCAGCCCGTCTATCCATGTGACTCCACATCCACCTCACTCACATACACTCTCCTCGTCAGTCTCTCACCCTCCATCCTCTCCACATGGCCAAACCACCTCAGTGTGTTCCTCCTAACGCTTCCTATCACATCCACATCCACACCACAACGCTCCTTTATATCCTCATTTGTCAGCCTGTCTCTCCACGTGACTCCACAGGCTCCTCTTAAATAACTCATTTCCACTGCTCTCACTCTTGACTTGTGTCCTTCCAACAACGTCCAAGCTTCACTTCCGTACGTTAGAGTTGGTATCACAATACTGTCATGTAGTAACTTTTTCACTTCCATGCTCACTTCCCTGTTTCTTATCACTGCTTTCAAGGAACCAGCAACCTTTCTTCCCTGCTGTACCCTTTCAAGCACTTCACCCTCCAAACCTCCATCCTTACTCAGCACACTACCCAAGTACTTAAACGTAATCACATTTTCCAATTCCTCACCATCCAACCTTGCTGTACAATCCCTGAGTTCACCTCTCTCAAAGACCATCACTTTACTCTTCCCTACATTCACCTTTAGATTCCGTTTCTTACTCTCCCAAACTCATCCACCAAGCCTTGCAGCTCCCCTTCGTCTTCACTCAACAACACAGTATCATCTGCAAACAACAGTACAGGGAGTTTCCAAACACTATCCTCTCTCACCAGGGCCACTCCAACATCCACTACCCTACCTTGTACCTCTTTTATTACCCCATCCATGTACAGATTGAACAACCATGGAGACATGACACATCCCTGTTTCAACCCAACTTTCAAAGAGAACAATTCACTTAGTTCACCATCCACACGCACTGCAGCCTTCGCACCATCGTACATACTCTTCACAGCATTCAACAACTTCCCATCTACTCCATATATTCTTAACACTTTCCACAATCCTTGTCTATCCACCCTGTCATATGCTTTCTCCAAATCTCAACCTTGTACCTCTTTTATTACCCCATCCATGTACAGATTGAACAACCATGGAGACATGACACATCCCTGGATGGTAAGGCGTAATAAGCAAAATAAATCTCTTAGGAAAAGGTGTTAGGGAGCTTTATGCAGAGTATGGTGATATTGGAAGGATTTATGTAACACAGAAGAGGACAGTAAAGTGTAATAAACAAAATAAATCACTTAGAAAAAGGTGTTAGGGAGCTTTATGCAGAGTATGGTGATATTGGAAGGATTTATGTAACACAGAAGAGGACAGTAAGGTGTAATAAACAAAATAAATCACTTAGGAAAAGGTGTTAGGGAGCTTTATGCAGAGTATGGTGATATTGGAAGGATTTATGTAACACAGAAGAGGACAGTAAGGTGTAATAAACAAAATAAATCACTTAGGAAAAGGTGTTAGGGAGCTTTATGCAGAGTATGGTGATATTGGAAGGATTTATGTAACACAGAAGAGGACAGTAAGGTGTAATAAACAAAATAAATCACTTAGGAAAAGGTGTTAGGGAGCTTTATGCAGAGTATGGTGATATTGGAAGGATTTATGTAACACAGAAGAGGACAGTAAGGTGTAATAAACAAAATAAATCACTTAGGAAAAGGTGTTAGGGAGCTTTATGCAGAGTATGGTGATATTGGAAGGATTTATGTAACACAGAAGAGGACAGTAAGGTGTAATAAACAAAATAAATCACTTAGGAAAAGGTGTTAGGGAGCTTTATGCAGAGTATGGTGATATTGGAAGGATTTATGTAACACAGAAGAGGACAGTAAGGTGTAATAAACAAAATAAATCACTTAGGAAAAGGTGTTAGGGAGCTTTATGCAGAGTATGGTGATATTGGAAGGATTTATGTAACACAGAAGAGGACAGTAAGGTGAAATAAACAAAATAAATCACTTAGGAGGAGGTGACAGGGAGATGAGGAATGTAAATAAATGATGCGGAAGTAATAATAATAATAATAATAATAATAATAATAATAATAACAATAATGATGATAATAATAATAATCTATCTATCTATCTATTGCCAGACGCCTCAATCCCGTTTGGGGTGGCCACAAACAAATCGCCTCCAAGTCGCCCTGTCCCCCGCCATTTCACTACCCTGCTCCCAACTCACACCCCCCTCTCTCATATACCTCTCCACCCCATCCCTCCATCTCATCCTCGGTCTCCCCCTCCCTCTTCCACCCTCCACCTCACTCACATACACTCTCTTCGTCAGTCTTTCACCCTCCATCCTCTCCACATGGCCAAACCACCTCAGTGTGTTCCTCACAACGCTTCCTATCACATCCACATCCACACCACAACGCTCCTTTATATCCTCATTCGTCAGCCTGTCTCTCCACGTGACTCCACAAGCTCCTCTTAAATAACTCATTTCCACTGCTCTCACTCTTGACTTGTGTCCTTCCAACAATAATAATATCATACAGAGTGCACTCTTAAGGTCAGTACACTCTGATTAATGTCCGATACACACTGATTAATGTCCAATACTGATCTATGTCCAATAAACTCTGATTTATGTCCGATACACACTGATTAATGTCCGATACACACTGATTAATGTCCAATACTGATCTATGTCCGATACACCTTGATTATTGTCCGATACACTCTGATCTATGTCCAGTACACTTAATTTTGTCCAATACACTTTGAGTTTTGTCCAATACACTTAATGTCTAGTACTTTCTGACTCTGGTACACTCCACCTTATGTCCGATACACTTATTAATGTCCAATACACTCTGCTTATGTCCGATACACTTATTAATGTCCGATACACTCTGCTTATGTCCGATACACTCTGCTTATGTCCGATACACTTTGAGTTATGTCCAATACACTCTGATTCTGGTCCATCCTTAGTGATTTATTCTTGCTCATCACCCTAACACCTTTTCGTAAGTGATTCATTTTTTGCATATCACCCTAACACCTTTTCCTAAGTGATTTATTCTTGCATATCACCTTAACACCTTTTCCTATGTGATTCATTTTTGCATATCACCTTAACACCTTTTCCTAAGTGATTCATTTTTGCATATCACCTTAACACCTTTTCCTAAGTGATTCATTTTTTGCACATCACCCCAACACCTTTTCCTAAGTGATTCATTTTTTGCATATCACCCTAACACCTTTTCCTGATTTATTCTTGCATATCACCTTAACACCTTTTCCTAAGTGATTCATTTTTGCATATCACCTTAACACCTTTTCCTAAGTGATTCATTTTTTGCACACCACCCTAACACCTTTTCCTAAGTGATTCATTTTTTGCATATCACCCTAACACCTTTTCCTAAGTGATTTATTCTTGCATATCACCCTAACACCTTTTCCTAAGTGATTCATTTTTTGCATATCACCTTAACACCTTTTCCTAAGTGATTTATTCTTGCTTATCACCCTAACACCTTAACATTAAGTAGGAAGGCACTTGTTTTATGACTTATAACTACAAAGGATGGAATGCTATCACAAATTCTCCCTAACACCTTCTCCTTATTGATTTATTCTTGGATATGGCTGGTTAGTATCATTTCTCTCCAGTTTATCACATGTGGAGAGTGAAAGACTGACAAGGAGAGTGTATGTGAGTGAGGTGGAGGGGGGAGAGGGAGGGGGAGGCCAAGGATGAGATGGAGGGATGGGGTGGAGAGGTATATGAGAGAGGGGGGTGTGAGGTGGGAGCAGGGCAGTGAAATGGTGGGGGACAGGGTGACATGGAGGTGATTTGTTTGTGGCTACCCCTTCTGGAGTGTGTATACCCACGTGATGGAATATTCATCAATAAATACCACAGAAATGAGATGCATACTGAGTCGGTCACTGCCTCTGAAAGCAAAGAAATTATTATTATTATTATTATTATTATTATTATCATTATTATTATTATTATTACTTCTACTATTAAGATTATCATGACTACTTCTGCTGTTGCTACTACTATTATTATTATTATTATTACTATTGTTATCATCATTATTATTATTATTATTGTTATTATTATTATTATTACTATTATTATTATTATTATTACTACTATTCCTACTAGTACAGTATTATTATTACTACTACTACTACTACAACTATTACTACTACTACAACAGTACTATTATTATTACTATTATAACCACTACATGCAGGTCCCAGGTAACGAGGTTTAACGAGCAGGTAAAAAGCCGCACTTAGAGAATCGAGACGAGGGTGACGCAGGAGCTGTCCAAGGTGTTTACGTCAGCGGCTGGGACACGAGTGGCACGCTGGCTGTGTGAGTGCCAGCGTCTTCCTGCCTTGTCTTTGTAAATGTTCTTCCAGCCGAGCGTGCCCAGTCCAGGTGGGTCTTGCTGCGTGCCCAGTCCAGGTGGGTCTTGGTGCGTGCCCAGTCCAGGTGGGTCTTGCTGCTTGCCCAGTCCAGGTGGGTCTTGCTGCGTGCCCAGTCCAGGTGGGTCTTGGTGCGTGCCCAGTCCAGGTGGGTCTTGCTGCGTGCCCAGTCCAGGTGGGTCTTGCTGCGTGCCCAGTCCAGGTGGGTCTTGCTGCGTGCCCAGTCCAGGTGGGTCTTGCTGCGTGCCTTGTTCCTCTGCCTGGATCACTGTGCCACGAGGTCTTCTATGCTTCCACTGCCACCCCTAGCACTGCCAGTGGTGTGCGTGCTCGCCTTGGTGTCTCTGTCGCCCAAACTATCTATCTATCTATCTATTGCCAGACGCCTTAATCCCATACGGGGTGGCCACAAACAAATCGCCTCCACGTCGCCCTGTCCCCTGCCATTTCACCACCCTGCTCCCAGCTCACACCCCCCTCTCTCATATACCTCTCCACCCCATCCCTCCATCTCATCCTCGGCCTCCCCCTCCCTCTCCCCCCCTTCACCTCACTCACATACACTCTCCTTGTCAGTCTCTCACTCTCCATCCCCTCCTCCCACTGTCGCCCAAACACTGGAGGTAATTAGGAAGCATGATGGTAGTGTGTGCATGGTGGAGCTTTGCCTGCCTACAAGCTCTCCTCCTCGGCCGTGTACACCATCCTGAAGACCACGCAGACACTGACTGATTTGGCCGCTTCGTCCAGTGTGCCTCTGAGTGCTGGCCAGACCCACGGCCGTGACTGTGACGGAGAAAATGGAGAGGCAGTTGTGAGGCTGGGTGGAGGACCTGACCCAGAACTGCATGACTCCCTCCACAGCCCTGCTTCAAGCCTCCCTCCACGGCCCTGCTTCAAGCCTCTCTCCACAGCCCTGCTTCAAGCCTCTCTCCACAGCCCTGCTTCAAGCCTCCCTCCACAGCCCTGCTTCAAGCCTCCCTCCACAGCCCTGCTTCAAGCCTCCCTCCACGGCCCTGCTTCAAGCCTCTCTCCACAGCCCTGCTTCAAGCCTCCCTCCACAGCCCTGCTTCAAGCCTCCCTCCACAGCCCTGCTTCAAGCCTCCCTCCACAGCCCTGCTTCAAGCCTCCCTCCACAGCCCTGCTTCAAGCCTCTCTCCACAGCCCTGCTTCAAGCCTCTCTCCACAGCCCTGCTTCAAGCCTCTCTCCACAGCCCTGCTTCAAGCCTCTCTCCACAGCCCTGCTTCAAGCCTCTCTCCACAGCCCTGCTTCAAGCCTCTCTCCACAGCCCTGCTTCAAGCCTCTCTCCACAGCCCTGCTTCAAGCCTCTCTCCACAGCCCTGCTTCAAGCCTCTCTCCACAGCCCTGCTTCAAGCCTCTCTCCACAGCCCTGCTTCAAGCCTCCCTCCACAGCCCTGCTTCAAGCCTCTCTCCACAGCCCTGCTTCAAGCCTCTCTCCACAGCCCTGCTTCAAGCCTCCCTCCACAGCCCTGCTTCAAGCCTCCCTCCACAGCCCTGCTTCAAGCCTCTCTCCACAGCCCTGCTTCAAGCCTCTCCCTCCACAGCCCTGCTTCAAGCCTCCCTCCACAGCCCTGCTTCAAGCCTCACTCCACAGCCCTGCTTCAAGCCTCTCTCCACAGCCCTGCTTCAAGCCTCTCTCCACAGCCCTGCTTCAAGCCTCTCTCCACAGCCCTGCTTCAAGCCTCTCTCCACAGCCCTGCTTCAAGCCTCTCTCCACAGCCCTGCTTCAAGCCTCTCTCCACAGCCCTGCTTCAAGCCTCTCTCCACAGCCCTGCTTCAAGCCTCCCTCCACAGCCCTGCTTCAAGCCTCTCTCCACAGCCCTGCTTCAAGCCTCCCTCCACAGCCCTGCTTCAAGCCTCTCTCCACAGCCCTGCTTCAAGCCTCTCTCCACAGCCCTGCTTCAAGCCTCCCTCCACAGCCCTGCTTCAAGCCTCTCTCCACAGCCCTGCTTCAAGCCTCTCTCCACAGCCCTGCTTCAAGCCTCTCTCCACAGCCCTGCTTCAAGCCTCTCTCCACAGCCCTGCTTCAAGCCTCTCTCCACAGCCCTGCTTCAAGCCTCTCTCCACAGCCCTGCTTCAAGCCTCTCTCCACAGCCCTGCTTCAAGCCAATGCACTGACAGTGTGGGAAAGGTGCAAGAAAGAGTATGATGCAGGTGTTGTAGGTGGTGCAGGTAGTGTGTGTTGTAGGTGGTGCAGGTAGTGTGTGTGTTGTAGGTGGTGCAGGTAGTGTGTGTGTTGTAGGTGGTGCAGGTAGTGCCAGTGTTGTAGGTGGTGCAGGTAGTGCCAGTGTTGTAGGTGGTACAGGTAGTGTGAGTGTTGTAGGTGGTGCAGGTAGTGCCAGTGTTGTAGGTGGTACAGGTAGTGTGAGTGTTGTAGGTGGTGCAGGTAGTGCCAGTGTTGTAGGTGGTGCAGGAAGTGCCAGTGTTGTAGGTGGTGCAGGTAGTGTGAGTGTTGTAGGTGGTGCAGGTAGTGCCAGTGTTGTAGGTGGTGCAGGCAGTGCCAGTGTTGCAGGTGGTGCAGGTAGTGCCAGTGTTGTAGGTGGTACAGGTAGTGCCAGTGCCAGTGATGTGACCAGTGACAGCGGCGCACCAAGTGCCGACCCCAGTGGTGGTGCCAGCTCTGGGGGTAGTGGTAGTGGTGCAGGTCCCAGACAGGCCCGTGGCAAGCCCTCACCTGTTAGTGACACCTTCGTGGCCAGTGATAGATGTTTAAGGCGTGTGCAAACCTCCATAATATCAGCATTCAAGGCCAGGTGGCGAGTGCCGATACCGCCGCAGCCAAGGCATTCCCTGAGCGGCTGTGCCAGATCATTCCAGACGGCAGCTGTGACGCGAGGCAGGTCCTTAACCTGGAAGAAGATGACTTCCCACACCTACATCTCATGGTAGGTGAGGTCAGTGCCTGCCTTCAAGGCCGGTAAGGACTGCCTGACTCTGCTTCACGGCGGCAACACTGCAGGTGGTACACAGCTGACACCTCTCCTGGCGTACCAACACTCAAGGCCGCTGCACCGCGTACATCTCTATAGCCGGCCTGTCGTGTGGCAGGCAAACAAGAAGGCCTGGGTGACGAGGACCTTGTTCCTGGAGTACCTGATGGAATACTTTGCGCTCTGCCTGAACAAGTACCCTGACAAGAACACCAGGGCCAACAGGTGTTTGTTCCTCATGGATAACACTCCCGGACACCCAACAACCATCAAGGAAATGTTCCCAAATGTACAAGTGGTGTTTCTGCCGCTTTACACCACTGCCTTACTGCAGCCCACGGACCAAGGTGTAATTGTCTCCTTTAAGGCATACGACACCAGGAGGATGCTGGGATGTCCATATAGGAATTCTGGAACGTGTACAACATTAAGGAAGCATCCTCAAGGTTAAGGAAGCCTGGCAGAGGGTGAAGGAGGGAAACCTGAATGCAGAGTGCAGGTCCGTGTGGCACGAGGGTGTGAACTTGCTGCGTGGCTTTCCGGCCCAGGCGGTGGCTGGTGTGCAGAATGACATCCCTGCCCTTGCACACACCACCGGCTTCGACAATGCTAACCAGCAGGACGTGGAGGAGCTAATGCAGTCCCACTCAAGGGAGCTGACAGAGGAGGACCCCTTCCAGCTCGACGAACACCGAGAGCGGGAGGCGGTGGAGGAGGATAAGCTGCCTGAGGTTCAGCAGCTGACCACCAAGTTCATCAGCGACATCAACACAGCGATGGGACTGGCAGAGGATACGACAGACCCTACTGTCAACCAGGCAAGGAATTTCCAGGCAGGGACGGTGACGCTGGTGTCGGGTACAGGGAGCCGCTGCGTCGGAGGGCCAAGGCAACGCACACCACCAGCAATAGTGTCGCCAAGAAGGACCCTCACCCTAATCCAACTTTTCCTACAAGTTCTCCACTCCAGTTAATGAGAATTCAGTTAACAAGCAAGTGTAGAATAATCACAAAGGCAGTGTTGGTGTTCTGGGGGCGGCTGTTCACAGGCCTGGCTCCCTAACAATGTTTTTCTCATCAGGTCCTCACTTTGTTTAACGGGAATTTGGCTACCACGCAAAATCCTTCCTGCCAATTACCTCGTACGATTGGGACCCACCTGTACGACTATTACTACTACTACTACTGCTACTACTACTACTACTACTACTACTGCTACTACTACTACTACTATGGTACTATTCATCATCATCATCATCATCATCCGAACCTCCTTTCCCACCCAAGGGCAGGGTATGGATTATTATTATTATTATTATTATTATTATTACTACTACTACTACTACTACTATTACAACTACTACTACTACTATTACTACTACTACTACTACTACTACTACGACAGTATTATTATTATTATTACTACTACTACTACTACTATTACTACTACTACTACTACTATTACTACTACACTACTACTCCTCCCCTACCTCATATCAGCCTCTCCTCCGGGGGTGGCTTCATAACATTGCCCATCTCAACGCGTGGACTGTAGAACTCCTGAAGAACAGAAGAACGCTATGAAGAACACTATAACAAGATGAATAACACCACTACACCACACCACACCACATCACACCACACTTACATACATTCCACATCACTCACATACACTCTCCTCGTCAGTCTCTCACCCTCCATCCACCACACCACACCACACCACACCACCATACCACACCACACTTACATACATTCCACATCACTCACATACACTCTCCTCATCAGTCTCTCACCCTCCATCCACCACACCACACCACACCACCACACCTCACTCACATACACTTCACCTCTCACATACACTCTCCTAGTTAGTCTCCCACTCTCCATCCACCACACCACACCACACCACACCACCACACCTCACTCACATACACTTCACCTCTCACATACACTCTCCTAGTTAGTCTCTAACTCTCCATCCACCACACCACACCACACCACCACACCTCACTCACATACACTTCACCTCTCACATACACTCTCCTAGTTAGTCTCTAACTCTCCATCCACCACACCACACCACACCACACCACACCACACTTACATACATTCCACATCACTCACATACACTTTCCTCGTCAGTCTCTCACCCTCCATCCACCACACCACATCACATACACTCTACCTCACCCACATACACTCTCCTCATTAGTCTCTCACTCTCAATCCACCACACCACACCACACCTCATTCACATACACTCCATCTCACTCACATACACCCTCCTTGTTAGTCTCTCACTCTCAATCCACCACACCACACCACACCACACCACACACATACACTCTACCTCACCCACATACACTCTCCGAGTTACTCTCTCACTCTCCATCCACCACACCACACCACACCACACCACCACACCTCAATCACATACGCTCCACCTCACCACACCCCACCACACCACACCCATACACTTCACCTCACATACACTCTCCTCATCAGTCTCTCACTCTCCACCACACCACACCACCACACCACACCACACCCATACACTTCACCTCACATACACTCTCCTCATCAGTCTCTCACTCTCCACCACACCACCACACCACACCACACCCATACACTTCACCTCTCTCACATACACTCCACCTCACTCAAACTCACACACACTCTCCCAGTCAGTCTCTGCGGCACACCACACCACCACACACCTGCGTGCTGGGCGAGTAGGCACCACGGGTCTGCCTCTTTTTCTTGGCCACCATGAGAAAGACAGACAGACCCACCACAGCGATGACCAACATGAGAGCGATGACGCAACCGATGATGATGGCTAAATTGACGTCACCTGTGAACTGGTCCACCTGGTGATAGATAGATAGGTAGATAGACTGATGGAGAGGTGGAGGGAGGGATAGATAGATAGATAGACAGACAAGGAGGGAGATAGATAGATAGATAGACAGACAAGGAGGGAGTTAGATAGATAGATAGACAGACAAGGAGGGAGTTAGATAGATAGATAGATAGACAGACAAGGAGGGAGTTAGATAGATAGACAGACAAGGAGGGAGTTAGATAGATAGATAGATAGACAGACAAGGAGGGAGTTAGATAGATAGATAGATAGACAGACAAGGAGGGAGTTAGATAGATAGACAGACAAGGAGGGAGTTAGATAGATAGACAGACAAGGAGGGAGTTAGATAGATAGATAGATAGACAGACAAGGAGGGAGTTAGATAGATAGATAGATAGATAGACAGACAAGGAGGGAGTTAGATAGATAGATAGATAGACAGACAAGGAGGGAGTTAGACAGATAGATAGATAGACAGACAAGGAGGGAGTTAGATAGATAGATAGACAGACAAGGAGGGAGTTAGATAGATAGATAGACAGACAAGGAGGGAATTAGATAGATAGATAGATAGATAGATAGACAGACAAGGAGGGAGTTAGATAGATAGATAGATAGACAGACAAGGAGGGAGTTAGATAGATAGATAGATAGACAGACAAGGAGGGAGTTAGATAGATAGATAGACAGACAAGGAGGGAATTAGATAGATAGATAGACAGACAAGGAGGGAGTTAGATAGATAGATATATAGATAGACAGACAAGGAGGGAGTTAAATAGATAGATATATAGATAGACAGTCTCACCTCAGTGCAATATTCCCCAGTCCAACCCTCCTCACATCGGCAGAACGATTCAGTCATTTCCTGCGTTAAGGACTCGTCACACAGGTATATGCACTCCCCATTGCTGGTGCAGTTTACCTGGAGAGAAACACCTATATTACCATCCACTCACTTGATGTAGTGCTGCCTACTTCTTCCTTAGCCTTTATCATTCTTTTTCTGTGCCTGTCCTCCTCTCTTCCTATTTCTCACCATCATCCACTCACTTGATGTAGTGCTGCCTACTTCTTCCTTAGCCTTTATCATTCTTTTTCTGTGCCTGTCCTCCTCTCTTCCTATTTCTCACCATCATCCACTCACTTGATGTAGTGCTGCCTACTTCTTCCTTAGCCTTTATCATTCTTTTTCTGTGCCTGTCCTCCTCTCTTCCTATTTCTCACCATCATCCACTCACTTGATGTAGTGCTGCCTACTTCTTCCTTAGCCTTTATCATTCTTTTTCTGTGCCTGTCCTCCTCTCTTCCTATTTCTCACCACCATCCACTCACTTGATGTAGTGCTGCCTACTTTTTCACCCCACACACACTCCCTCAAAATAATAATAATAATAATAATAATAATAATAATAATAATAAAAGTAACATAATGCTACATCCTTTCCACAGCACTTCTTCGTGACTAGCATCATCTTCTAGTGTCCATTTTAGGCCAGGTTACAAAAGGTAAGTTTGACTAGTGACCTCATCATATTTCAAACTACTGTACTTGCCTGTGGTTAATGGGTCTGCTCTACCACACACCAGCCTTGACAACAACAACAACAAGAGCTACTACTACTATTACTATTACTACTACTACTACCACTACTACTACTACTACTACTACCACTACTACTACTACTACCACTACTACTACTACTACTACTACTACTACTACTACTACTACCATGACAACCACCACTACCACAACAACAATAACAACTATTACTATTACAATTACTACTATTACTACTACTTCTACAACCATCACCACTACCACAACCACCACAACCACCACAGTACTCACCTCCACACAGGGATTGTCTAAGGCACAGGTCTGTCCACACGTGCTCTCCGTACACACGCACTCAAACCCTCCCTGCAGGTTGAAGCACGTGGCACTGTTTTGACACGTGTTGCGGCTCTCCGTGCACTCGTCCACATCCTGTGTGCACGTGTCGCCCTGCCAGCCATCGGTGCACGTGCAGTTGAAGCCACCCACCTGGTCTGTACACGTGGCACCGTTCATACATGGTACAGACGCACATTCATTAATTTCTTGCTGGCAGTACACCCCCTCCCAGCCAGCATCACAGGTACACGCCCAGCCCTGGGGATTTAACATGGAGATTAACACAGGGATTAACACAGGGATTAACAAAGGGATTAACAGTGCTGGGCAGGTGTGCAAACACTTGTGCAAGGCGCAAATGTGCAATGTTGTGCACCGGTGAGTATTGTTTGTACATTGTGTACCACACAAGACCATGTACAATACTGCACTTGTGCACATGAAAAGGCAGGTGGGCAAGCGCAATCCAAGGGACAGGTGGTCTTGGGAGCCACCTGTGTGTCTGGACAAGGGCTGGGGCGGGCCGGGGCGGGGGGCAGGGTTCTGCTGGGGGGGGGGGCAGGGAAGGACAGTAGTGGCAGTTCTCATCATGCTTCAACAGACATAATGTATTCTAATGTTGTATATTATTATTATTAGTAAATAATACTATATATACATTATTTATTAACATCAGTATAGGTAATTCCTTACAAAAAACATTACAACATTATTTAAATCAAATCTCCACAGCCTAATAACTCATTAGGCTGTGGGTACCTGATGTAATAATTGGGCAAGTTTGTGCTGTCTCAACACAGATACTCCTCAGCCTGCCCTTGGGTGGGAAAGGAGGTCCCGATGATGATGATGATGATGATGATGATGATGATGATGATGATGATGGTGATGATGATGATGATGATGATGATGATGGTGGTGATGATGATGATGATGATGATGATGATGATGATGATGATGATAATATGTTGTAATGGTTTCTGTAAGGAATTCCACATGTTGTTGTATATCTATCTCTCTATCTATTGCCAGAAGCCTCTATCCCGTTTGGGGTGGCCACAAACAAATCGCCTCCACGTTGTCCTATCCCCCCGCCATTTCACTGACCTGCTCCCAGCTCACACCCCCCTCTCTCATATACCTCTCCACTCCATCCCTCCATCTCATCCTTGGCCTCCCCCTCCCTCTCCCCCCCTCCACCTCACTCACATACACTCTCCTCGTCAGTCTCTCACCCTCCATCCCCCCAGCTCACACCCCCCTCTCTCATATACCTCTCCACCCCATCCCTCCATTTCATCCTCGGCCTTCCCCTCCCTCTCCCCCCCTCCACCTCACTCACATACATTCTCCTCGTCAGTCTCTCACCCTCCATCCCCCCAACTCACACCCCCCTCTCTCATATACCTCTCCACCCCATCCTTCCATCTCATCCTCGGCCTCAACCTCCCTCTTCCTATACTGAATTATTAAATACAACGTCTTGCAATAATGTAGATAAAACTGGCAATATATCAGCCTTTGTTTCCTTGTCCCTCCACTCCACAGCTCACTCATGCCTCTGTTTGAAAGTCCATGAGTGAAAAAGTTACTACATGACTTGGGTAGTGTGCTGAGTAAGGATGGAGGTTTGGAGGGTGAAGTGCTTGAAAGGGTACAGCAGGGAAGAAAGGTTGCTGGTTCCTTGAAAGCAGTGATAAGAAACAGGGAAGTGAGCATGGAAGTGAAAAAGTTACTACATGACAGTATTGTGATACCAACTCTAACGTACGGAAGTGAAGCTTGGACGTTGTTGGAAGGACACAAGTCAAGAGTGAGAGCAGTGGAAATGAGTTATTTAAGAGGAGCCTGTGGAGTCACATGGAGAGACAGGCTGACAAATGAGGATATAAAGGAGCGTTGTGGTGTGGATGTGGATGTGATAGGAAGCGTTAGGAGGAACACACTGAGGTGGTTTGGCCATGTGGAGAGGATGGAGGGTGAGAGACTGACGAGGAGAGTGTATGTGAGTGAGGTGGATGTGGAGTTACATGGAGAGACAGGCTGACAAATGAGGATATAAAGGAGCGTTGTGGTGTGGATGTGGATGTGATAGGAAGCGTTAGGAGGAACACACTGAGGTGGTTTGGCCATGTGGAGAGGATGGAGGGTGAGAGACTGACAAGGAAAGTGTATGTGAGTGAGGTGGATGTGGAGTTACATGGAGAGACAGGCTGACAAATGAGGATATAAAGGAGCGTTGTGGTGTGGATGTGGATGTGATAGGAAGCGTTAGGAGGAACACACTGAGGTGGTTTGGCCATGTGGAGAGGATGGAGGGTGAGAGACTGACGAGGAGAGTGTATGTGAGTGAGGTGGATGTGGAGTTACATGGAGAGACAGACTGACAAATGAGGATATAAAGGAGCGTTGTGGTGTGGATGTGGATGTGATAGGAAGCGTTAGGAGGAACACACTGAGGTGGTTTGGCCATGTGGAGAGGATGGAGGGTGAGAGACTGACGAGGAAAGTGTATGTGAGTGAGGTGGATGTGGAGTTACATGGAGAGACAGACTGACAAATGAGGATATAAAGGAGCGTTGTGGTGTGGATGTGGATGTGATACGAAGCGTTAGGAGGAACACACTGAGGTGGTTTGGCCATGTGGAGAGGATGGAGGGTGAGAGACTGACGAGGAGAGTGTATGTGAGTGAGGTGGATGTGGAGTTACATGGAGAGACAGACTGACAAATGAGGATATAAAGGAGCATTGTGGTGTGGATGTGGATGTGATAGGAAGCGTTAGGAGGAACACACTGAGGTAGTTTGGCCATGTGGAGAGGATGGAGGGTGAGAGACTGACGAGGAGAGTGTATGTGAGTGAGGTGGAGGGGGGAAGAGGGAGGGGGAGGCCGAGGATGAGATGGAGGGATGGAGTGGAGAGGTATATGAGAGAGGGGGGTGTGAGCTGGGAGCAGGGCAGTGAAGTGGCAGGGGACAGGGTGACATGGAGGTGATTTGTTTGTGGCCACCCCATACGGCATTAAGGTGTCCAGCAATAGACAGAATAGTAATAAATAAAAGTCAGTATGTTATTTCATTTAAATATCTCAATATTTTACAGAACTTCCCACAAATATATGCAAATGATATGCGCTTTGCGACATTGCACGAGGTAATTAGTTGTAGATTGCGCACCTGTGTTTGTGCAAGGTAGTGAACTGTGGATTGCATATTTCGCCTTTACGATCCTTCCTCTTTAGTACCAAGTGTTCATTTTACGATTAAGCACCCTCGCGTTTACGACTGGGTGTGTGGAAATCCTGCACTCACAGGCAGAGCAGCTGAGAGTTGCGTGGCATACCCGACCCACCCACACAGTTTCCCGCGCTCGTGCCTGTCTCACCCGCGAGCTTGTTCAGCGTACAACCTCTGCGTCTGTGTGCATCAGCGTCCAGGACATTACTAGTACCCCTGTTCTTCATATCTTGCACCTCGTTCCAGGAGTCTTACATGCCATCGCTCGTTCCATTAGTCTTAAACGCCATCGCTCGTTCCATGAGTCTTAAACGCCATCGCTCGTTCCATGAGTCTTAAACGCCATCGCTCGTTCCAGGAGTCTTACATGCCATCGCTCGTTCCATGAGTCTTAAACGCCATCGCTCGTTCCATGAGTCTTACATGCCATCGCTCGTTCCAGGAGTCTTAAACGCCATCGCTCGTTCCATGAGTCTTAAACGCCATCGCTCGTTCCAGGAGTCTTACATGCCATCGCTCGTTCCATGAGTCTTACATGCCATCGCTCGTTCCATGAGTCTTACATGCCATCGCTCGTTCCATGAGTCTTACATGCCATCGCTCGTTCCATGAGTCTTAAACGCCATCGCTCGTTCCATGAGTCTTAAACGCCATCGCTCGTTCCAGGAGTCTTAAACGCCATCGCTCGTTCCATGAGTCTTAAACGCCATCGCTCGTTCCATGAGTCTTACATGCCATCGCTCGTTCCATGAGTCTTACATGCCATCGCTCGTTCCATGAGTCTTAAACGCCATCGCTCGTTCCAGGAGTCTTACACAAACGACTTTATCGACTGTTATAAAGCATCCTGTCAACATTAAGAAAGCTGGGAAGACGAGCACGACTCACAGTACGTAAAACATCATCATTATTACTGCGTATTAGATCTGGCAGCAAACACTCATCCCTTTTCTGTCCAACTCTCTAATGCAAGAGTTAACCGTTACTCCCAGTCCTTCATTTATGCTACAGGTCAACTCTGGAACTGTCTCCCTCTGTCTGTATTTCCTGCTGCCTATGATCTCCAGTCTTTCCAACGCAGTGTGTCCAGGCATCTCAAAATGATCGCATCTTGAATTTGGCTCTCTCTTGTATTTTGTTTTTCTCTTGGAGGGAACTGTTACTGCGGGCTCATGGCCTTGGGTTCCTTCTTCCTCGCATTAAAAAAAAAAAAAAAAACTTGTACGGGTGTTGGGGTTCCTCATACACGAGTCCAGGAACACATCCTATTTATACCATTAATTTCGCTTTACCAGTGACTTTGTAGCAACGCATACCAATTGTAACACGAGGGAGACCTGTATACATGTGTGTATATGTGTATGTATATGTATATGTTGAAGATGAATTGGGTGCTTGAGAGAGAGAGAGAGAGAATTACATCCAAGCTTACAGGATGCAGAGAGAGAGAGAGAGAGAGAGAGAGAGAGAGCATTACATCCAAGCTTACAGGATGCAGAGAGAGAGAGAGAGAGAGCATTACATCCAAGCTTACAGGATGCAGAGAGAGAGAGAGAGAGACACACACACACACACACACACACACACACACACACACACACACACACACACACACACACACACACACACACACACACACACACACAAGCACACACACACACACACACACACACACACACACACACACACACACACACACACACACATGCACACACAGAGGTGAGGAACTAACAAGGAGAGGCACTCAGACCCCCTACCTCATCCCTGAAGGTGAGATTGCAAGTTCCATGGTTGCAATTGAGAGAGAGAGAGATGAGAGACTAACTAGAAGAGAGACAGCGATGAGAGAGACTAACTAGAAGAGAGACAGTGATGAAAGACTAACAAGGAGAGGCACCCAGACCCCCTACCTCATCCCTGAAGGTGAGATTGCAGGTGCCGTGGCTGCAATCAATACCCTGGTCGTTGCAGAAGTCTACCATCCACTCGCAATTTACACCATGATAGCCGAATGGACACGAGCAGGTGTAATTATCCGCTACACCTGTCTGTACATCTGTAAGACATTATTATTATTATTATTATTATTATTATTATTATTATTATTGTTGTTATTATTATTATTATTATTATTATTATTATTATTGTTGTTATTATTATTATTATTATTATTATTATTATTATTATTGTTGTTATTATTATTATCATTGTTATTTTTGTTATTATTATTATTATTATTATTGTTATTATTATTATTATTATTATTATTGTTGTTATTATTATCATTATTATTATTTTTGTTATTATTATTATTATCATTATTGTTATTATTATTATTATTATTATTATTATTATTATTATTGTTATTATTATTATTAGTGTTGTTATTATTATTATTATTATCATTATTTGTGGTCATAATTATCATTGCCATTATTATTATTATTATTATTATTATTATTACTATTAGTGTTATTATTATTAGTGTTGTTCTTACTACTACTACTATTACTACTACTACCACCACCACTACTACTATTGCTACTACTACTGCCACTACCACTCACTGTAGATGTCGGTACAGGTGGCGCCGTTCAGACACATTAGACTCGAGCAATTCTTCACTTTTAACTCGTTGCAGGTCACGCCCACGAACTCCTCCGGACAGTGGCACACGAACCGCCCCACCTCATCGTCGCACTCCGCTCCATTCTGACACGGCGACGACGCGCACTCGTCGATGTCCTCCTGGCAGCTGGGGGCACGAGAGAGAGAGCTGTAAATACCCCTGCATCTGCGACATCCACCCAAGAACCACTGAAGCAATTGTACTGTCCACCCATAAACCAAACTAATTTTTTCTTAATCCTTGCAGCTGGGGGCAGGAGAGAGAGCTGTAAATACCCCTGCACCTGCGGCATCCACCCGAGCCACACAGATGCAACTGTAGTATCCACCCATGAAACAAACTTCCACATAAGAGCTAAACTATTTTTTTTTAACCCTGGCAGCTTGGGGGCATGAGAGAGAACTATAAATACCCCTGCATCTGCGACACCCACCCAGGGGCCAAACAAAAGCACTTGCGGTATCCACCCATGAAACAAACTTCCACATAAGAGCTAAGCTATTGTTTTTTTAATCCTGGCAGCTGGAGACAGGAGAGAGAGTTAGAAATACAGTACCCCTGCATCTGCAGCATCCACCCAGGGACCAAATGGAAGCAAATGTAGTGGCCTTGTTAGTCTCTCACCTGTGTGTGTGTGTGTGTGTGTGTGTGTGTGTGTGTGTGTGTGTGTGTGTGTGTGTGAAATAGCATACTTACTTTTATAATGAAACACAATAAACCACTTAGGAATAGGTGTTAGGGACAATACACTGGTCATTGATGGAATAACCTAACCTGACCTAACCATCGGCTGCCGAGTACAGCCGCACACTTCAGGTCAGGTCAGGTCAGTTTGTACAGAGCACTGGCAGTGTGACGAGGCTTCTTCTGTGTCACTGAACAATTCCACAACGCCACTAATGACCCCTCCAACCCCCATCAAATCTCTGGTCTTAATCACCTACGTTGATGATGAAGGTATTCTCCCCTGCAAATCGTCTCAGTTCAGGTAATTAGCCAGTACCTGTATCAAGCCTCCTGCCGACCCCATAGCATCAGTGTGTACGGACGTGTCACACTGCTGCCTGGCACGGATAATGAGAGGCAGGCTTGAACGCAGAGACACGACACATCCAGACTACCTTCCTTATCTGGCTGAAGGTCCTCCAGTAAGTGAAAGCTTGAGTTTGGACATGTGGAGAGAATGGAGAATGAAAGACTGACTAAGAGAGTGTATGTAGGTGAGGTGGAGGGAAGGGTAGACCAAGGATGAGGTGGAGGGTGAATTAGGAGAAATACACTGAGGTGGTTTGGACATGTGGAGAGAATGGAGAATGAAAGACTGACTAAGAGAGTGTATGTAGGTGAGGTGGAGGGAAGGGTAGACCAAGGATGAGGTGGAGGGTGAATTAGGAGAAATACACTGAGGTGGTTTGGACATGTGGAGAGAATGGAGAATGAAAGACTGACTAAGAGAGTGTATGTAGGTGAGGTGGAGGGGAAGGGTAGACCAAGGATGAGGTGGAGGGTGAATTAGGAGAAATACACTGAGGTGGTTTGGACATGTGGAGAGAATGGAGAATGAAAGACTGACTAAGAGAGTGTATGTAGGTGAGGTGGAGGGAAGGGTAGACCAAGGATGAGGTGGAGGGTGAATTAGGAGAAATACACTGAGGTGGTTTGGACATGTGGAGAGAATGGAGAATGAAAGACTGACTAAGAGAGTGTATGTAGGTGAGGTGGAGGGAAGGGTAGACCAAGGATGAGGTGGAGGGTGAATTAGGAGAAATACACTGAGGTGGTTTGGACATGTGGAGAGAATGGAGAATGAAAGACTGACTAAGAGAGTGTATGTAGGTGAGGTGGAGGGAAGGGTAGACCAAGGATGAGGTGGAAGGGTGAATTAGGAGAAATACACTGAGGTGGTTTGGACATGTGGAGAGAATGGAGAATGAAAGACTGACTAAGAGAGTGTATGTAGGTGAGGTGGAGGGAAGGGTAGACCAAGGATGAGGTGGAGGGTGAATTAGGAGAAATACACTGAGGTGGTTTGGACATGTGGAGAGAATGGAGAATGAAAGACTGACTAAGAGGGTGTATGTAGGTGAGGTGGAGGGAAGGGTAGACCAAGGATGAGGTGGAGGGTGAATTAGGAGAAATACACTGAGGTGGTTTGGACATGTGGAGAGAATGGAGAATGAAAGACTGACTAAGAGGGTGTATGTAGGTGAGGTGGAGGGAGGGAGAGGGAGGGGTAGACCAAGGATGAGGTGGAGGGTGAATTAGGAGAAATACACTGAGGTGGTTTGGACATGTGGAGAGAATGGAGAATGAAAGACTGACTAAGAGGGTGTATGTAGGTGAGGTGGAGGGAAGGGTAGACCAAGGATGAGGTGGAGGGTGAATTAGGAGAAATACACTGAGGTGGTTTGGACATGTGGAGAGAATGGAGAATGAAAGACTGACTAAGAGGGTGTATGTAGGTGAGGTGGAGGGAGGGGTAGACCAAGGATGAGGTGGAGGGTGAATTAGGAGAAATACACTGAGGTGGTTTGGACATGTGGAGAGAATGGAGAATGAAAGACTGACTAAGAGAGTGTATGTAGGTGAGGTGGAGGGAAGGGTAGACCAAGGATGAGGTGGAGGGTGAATTAGGAGAAATACACTGAGGTGGTTTGGACATGTGGAGAGAATGGAGAATGAAAGACTGACTAAGAGAGTGTATGTAGGTGAGGTGGAGGGAAGGGTAGACCAAGGATGAGGTGGAGGGTGAATTAGGAGAAATACACTGAGGTGGTTTGGACATGTGGAGAGAATGGAGAATGAAAGACTGACTAAGAGGGTGTATGTAGGTGAGGTGGAGGGAGGGAGAGGGAGGGGTAGACCGAGGATGAGGTGGAGGGTGAATTAGGAGAAATACACTGAGGTGGTTTGGACATGTGGAGAGAATGGAGAATGAAAGACTGACTAAGAGAGTGTATGTAGGTGAGGTGGAGGGAGGGGTAGACCAAGGATGAGGTGGAGGGTGAATTAGGAGAAATACACTGAGGTGGTTTGGACATGTGGAGAGAATGGAGAATGAAAGACTGACTAAGAGAGTGTATGTAGGTGAGGTGGAGGGAAGGGTAGACCAAGGATGAGGTGGAGGGTGAATTAGGAGAAATACACTGAGGTGGTTTGGACATGTGGAGAGAATGGAGAATGAAAGACTGACTAAGAGGGTGTATGTAGGTGAGGTGGAGGGAGGGAGAGGGAGGGGTAGACCGAGGATGAGGTGGAGGGTGAATTAGGAGAAATACACTGAGGTGGTTTGGACATGTGGAGAGAATGGAGAATCAAAGACTGACTAAGAGGGTGTATGTAGGTGAGGTGGAGGGAGGGAGAGGGAGGGGTAGACCGAGGATGAGGTGGAGGGATGGAGTTGAGAGGTATATGAGGGAGGGGGGGGTGAGTTGGGGGGAGGGTAGTCAAATGGTGGGTGACAGAGCGACTTGGAGGCATTTTGTCTGCGGCCACCCTTTGCGGGATTAGGGCGTCGGGCTATGGATAGATAGATAGATAGATAGAGTTTCGCCACATCACACTCAAGTGCCAGTGTCGTTGGCTGTGCCTTGAACGACACCGCGTCATCTTGGACACAGTTAGAGCACATCCTTGGAGGAGGTCACGAGCCACCATGTGGAGTGCAACCTCTCTCGTCCTCCAACCCCCACCCACTCTCAGATGCCACAGAAGGCTCTCCAACCCCTTCAGGACTGGTATACCCGACACAGACCCCACCTGGTGATAAGCAGCACCGAGCGTCTTCCCAGGCGAGTGCCACGTCAGGTGCGTCACCACCCACTTACTCCCCCCACCTCCCACACCTCTCCCTCTTGTTCCCCCCCACCCCCTGCCTGTGGGGGTGTATGTGGGTGTGCATGAGTGATAAAAGAACATCCTGGAACTGCCAGACAGCCGGCTCTACCACACATGGGTATATGAGAGCCATCTGTGCTGGTGTTCAATGAGGTGTGTACAGGCGTCCAGGAGGGGGAGACGCTTCCCCCCACGCCCTAGACTATCAGCAGTTTGTTCAGGGACATTATCACGACTGCGGAGAGGATGGGGGATGATAAATAGGTGGGGAAGGTCTAGCTATCTATCTATCTATTGCCAGACGCCATAATCCTGTAAGGGGTGGCCATTTGTCTTTGAGTTAGTTGTGTTATATCTATCTATCTATCTATTGCCAGACGCCATAATCCTGTAAGGGGTGGCCATTTGTCTTTGAGTTAGTTGTGTTATATCTATCTATCTATCTATTGCCAGACGCCATAATCCTGTAAGGGGTGGCCATTTGTCTTTCAGTTAGTTGTGTTATATCTATCTATCTATCTATTGCCAGACGCCATAATCCTGTAAGGGGTGGCCATTTGTCTTTGAGTTAGTTGTGTTATATCTATCTATCTATCTATTGCCAGATGCCATAATCCTGTAAGGGGTGGCCTTTTGTCTTTGAGTTAGTTGTGTTATATCTATCTATCTATCTATTGCCAGACGCCATAATCCTGTAAGGGGTGGCCATTTGTCTTTGAGTTAGTTGTTTTACGGGGAGGGGCACTAACCCTCCACCAACCCACTTGTTGACACGTAGGGAACACGTATGGTGAGAAGTGTTAATATTGGGGGTGGGGTTATGAGGGGTAGACCGAGAAAGACATGGGACGAGGTCATTAAGCGTGACCTCAGGGTTAAGGCACTGAACAGGGAGGCTGCCAGAGATCGTGCAGCGTGGAGAGCCGGCATTAGGTGACCAAGGCCGACACAGGCAAGCAGGTTGGAGCCTTGAAAATGAAATGAGGAAACTGAAATATTAGGCCATGTGTGTGTGGTGGCTGGATGTGGCTGCCGGTGAGAACGCACATGTGGGACTTGATACATGTGCACGTGGAGGAGACGTTCGTGTGGCTCCCCCTGACCACGAACATGATGCACATAAGAAGACATGGGTACAACTGTCTTCCGCAAAGTCCATAGTCCGCGTACAGGCGCCTGGCTACCCTAAGCGACCTTCACTTCAACTAAAGTTACACACCTGCATCAAACGACAGGTTGTGGGACGTAACACCAATCCCTCCCATGCACAAGGGGTCACATGCCTGGTGTTTTGTCCGTTCCTGAAACTGGTTATTGACAAGTCGCTGGTGTTATTCAGGGGCAGGCTGGCATTCCCTCAGTACGTGCCGTCAAAGCGTCGCTGCTGCCGTCAAAGCGAAGGTTGCAAAGGCACGACAATGGCAGCCTCAGCGTCGTGCGCCACCAAGGCACTGCTGCTGGCTGCTGCTGATGCGCTGGACTGAGTAGAGTCATCGATGGGGAGAAGAGGAGAGGCAAGAGGACTTCAGATGCTGGGTGTACAAGAAGGCGTACACCTCGATAGCGCCCTCCTGAACAATTTCGTACCGTTCAAGCTCGTCAGGAAACTCTCTCTGTACGACTTTGAGAGAGAGTGAGGTGGCACACAAACTCCTCCAGGAATATTCAACTGCTCAGGTGATAGATAGATAGATAGAGAGAAAGACAGATAGACAGACAGACAGATAGATAGACAGAGAGATTAGGGACATTTATGCCCAGAATAAATCACTTAGGAAAAGGTGTTAGGGACAATACAAGAACATCAACTGACACATTGATAGACAGATAGACAGAGATAGATAGACAGACAGATAGATAGAAAGATAGATTAGGGACATTGATTGCCCAGAATAAATCACTTAGGAAAAGGTGTTAGGGGAGAATACAAGAACATCAACTGACACACATTGATAGATAGATAGAGATAGACAGACAGATAGATAGATTAGGGATGTTGATGGCCAGGATAAATCA